>NW_015387425.1:143949-196761 GCF_001527695.2 Protobothrops mucrosquamatus
TTCATTCATTCATTCATTCATTCATTCATTCATTCAATTTTTCATCCGCTTCCACTTGTCTCCACTTTGCTCTTTCCTTCTTTCCTTCCTTTCTTCCTTCTTTCCTTCCTCTCTCTCATTTCCATCTCCATTTCTCCTTCCTTCCTCCCTTCCTTCCTTCTTTCCTTCCTTCCTTCCTTCCTTTCTTCTTTTCCTTCTTCTTTCCTTCTTTCCTTCCTTCAAAATCCTAATTCCCCCAATATGCAAAAATCCCTCCGAAAAACAAAAACATGTTGCCATGGGAATGTTAGTTGTGCGGATATAATTTCAAGGGGGAAAAAAAAAAACCCCATCTCCAGGTCTGGCAGAAATATGCTGAGCAGAAGCGAGGGCCGGGGATGGACAGGGCGTGGAGCTGATGGAATGAAATGCTAGAAAGGCTGACATAGGCAGAAAGATAAGCCTGGATGGGTGTGTAAGTTGCAAATTATCATCAAGGGCTGGGGAGTAATAAGGAGAGCATTATGAGCTGGGTAAAGATCATAAAACTCTTTATTTTCCAAAACAAAACATAAACACTGCAAAATTCTTGCCTCTAGGCAACCGTAATGAGATAGATTATCGGAAATAACAGGCTGTCTGCTCCGAGAGGAATGTCTTTTGTTTTCCTTCCACCCCTGGAGGAGATGATTTTGCTAGATCCTGAAGGCAGAGAACTTGCTTCTAAGTCCATGGCCTCTCCTGATTTTCCAAGCATAAGAGACACCACCCCCTCCCAATGAATGCGCTATGTCCAAGGAAGCCTTCAGAGGAACAACCTGCCCAGGCAATCATAACCAGTGGAACAGCTTGCCTCCAGAAGTTGTGGGTGCTCCATCACTGGAGGGTTTTAAGAAGAGATTGGGCAACCGTTTATCTGAAATGACAGGGGTTGGACTAGAAGATCTCCAAGGTCTCTTCCAATTCTGTTATTCTGTTATCCACAGAACCAGGAGGACCCCCAAATGGTGTAGCAGGTCTATCTGGGAGAATGTAGCTCCACCAGCACCTACAACCAGGAGCACACACCCCTCTCCAACCCAACACTGCTGAATCTTGCCAGGATTCAGCTGAAGTCTGTTCCCCATCCAAGCCTTCATAGCCTCCAGGCACTGCAAGAAGATGTTATCACAGGATCTGTTTGCTAGTGTGTGCTTCCAAAGATCAATTAGTTTGTTGAGTCAGTTTGGATAACCCATAGGTTTATTTCAAAGGGATATGGGAGAGCACCAACCTATAGCTCATGAACCATAAGCCACCTCAATGGCATCTCACCTCCAGGTCTTGTGGCATGTCCACGTTTTCAGAGGTTTCCTTCAAGGTCAGTCTGACTCCACAGCTAGAAGAAAACCTCACAACAATTCCTAAGGGTTGTCCCAAATTTGTTTGTTTTTTTCCACTAGGCAACTGGACTTTCTTGTTTTTCTTGGAAGACATTTTGCTTTTCAATCAAGAAGCTGAAGAAGCTTTTTGGGATGAGAAGCAAAACGTCTTCAAGGAAAAAGAAGGAAGACCACTTGCCTTGTGAAAAAGCACCTCTGGGACAGCCACGATCTGGAGGACTGAGAATCTCCATGGACAAATTCCCAAAAGGCAACCGGGTTTTACTTGTGTTCTTTTTCCTTGAAAACGTTTGGCTTCTGATCCAGGAAGCTTCTTCAGTTCTCGGATGAGAAGCAAAACGTTTTCAAGAGGAAAAGAAAAAAAAAAGAAAGTCCGGTGGCCTTTTGGAAAAAGCACCCTGGGGACAATAATAATAATAATAATAATAAAGTTGGAAGGGACCTTGGAGGCCATCCAGTCCAACCCCCTGCTCAGGCAGGAAACCCTATACCATTTCAGACAAATGGCTGTCCAGTCTCTTCTTAAAGACTTCCAGTGTTGGAGCATTCACCGCTTCTGGAGGCAGGTTGTTCCACTGGTTAATTGTTCTAACTGTCAGGAAGTTTCTCCTTAGTTCCAGGTTGCTTCTCTCCTTGATGAGTTTCCATCCGTTGCTTCTTGTCCTGCCTTCAGGGGCTTTGGAGAATAGCTTGACTCCCTCTTCTTTGGGGCAGCCCCTGAGATATTGGAACACAGCTATCCTGTCCCCCTTCGTCCTTCTCTTCATTAAACTAGACATCCCCAATTCCAGCAACCGTTCCTTATATGTTTTAGCCTCCAGTCCCCTGATCCTCTTTGTTGCTCTTCTCTGTACTCTTTCTAGAGTCTCAACATCTTTTTTATATTGTGGTGACCAAAACTGGATGCCGTATTCCAAGTGTGGCTTGGATGGCCGAGAATCTCCACAGACACTCAGGACACTCACAACCATCACAACCTTTTTGCCCATGGCCCACCTCGAGTCACAGGTTTCAAATGTGAGGTGGTAAGTTTTTTTCAGACGTGGAATTTGTCTCGGTTGATTTCAGGCCTAGAGGGGGGGGGAAAAAAAGGACAACAAGCCTAGAAGCTCACGAACCCGAATCCATCAACGAATGAATGAATGAATTGCACAATTAACCTACAAATTAATCATTAACGGAGAGGAGCTGCCTATCAAGCTTTGCAGGGGGGGGGGGTGAGAGAGGTTGCCTGTGTGTTCCCGTCTCCACGTTGCTAAAGAGAACCTTTGACAAGCAGAATCTGACTAGCTTGCCTTTTCCAGGTGCCTGGAAGAAGAAGAAGCTAAGTGGAAAAGTCCTGGAGGGGAGAAGAGGACTCTCGTTGTGGGGAAGGAAAGCGCGAGGGAGCAGGAGAGCATGAAAAGGCACCCCAGATGAAGAAATTGCTGCCACCGCTACTTGAAAAGGCGACCAGCCCTCTGTGTGTTTAAACAGGTTGTGCAAAGACTGGCAACCTGTTGCTAAGGAACCAGGAAGATTCTTCCATTGACGTCCTTGCTGCAGTGCCTTGCCAAGGCTGACCGGCTGGAGCAAAACAAACAAATGGGAAAAGAGCCCCATGATTCTACAAAGTGCCCCTCCTTTTTCTGTCTGGGCAGATTAATTGTCTTACTACCAGCTGGGGAAGAAGCAAAGAATGACAGAATATCAGAGCTGGAAGGGACCCGGGGAGGTCTTCTAGTCCAACCCCCTGCTCAAGCAGGAGACCCTATGCCGTTTCAGACAAATGGTTGTCCAGCCCAGTATTTTTTTTTTCCCCTTGAAAACCTCCCACAACTTCTGGAGGCGAAGCCGCTGATGAACGGTTCTTACTGTCAGGAAATGGAAATGAATCAAGGAGAGAGCCAACCTAGAACTAAGGAGAAACTTCCTGACAGTTAGATCAATTAACCAGTGGAACAACCTGCCTCCAGAAGCGGTGAATGCTCCAACACTGGAGGTCTTTAAGAAGAGGTTGGACAGCCCTTTGTCTCAAATGGTATAGGGTCTCCTGCTTGAGCAGGGCGTTGAACTAGAAGACCTTCAAGATCCTTTTGATCTCTGTTCTTCGAATTCTGTGATCAATTATTATTATTTCTCCTTCGTTCTAGGTGAGATCTCTCTTTGATAAGCTTCTGTCCGTTAAGTCTTGCCCTGCTCTCAAATCTGGAGAAACTTGAAAGAAGCCAATGGATATTTTGTTGGCAAGACAGGACAATCACAGGTTGGGTGTTCGTCAAACCTTTTATAGGAAGATAGACTTGGAGATGGGGTACTTGAGAGTCAACATCACTGATCTAGCACGAGATGTCCAGCCAATAAGGGGGCTCCGTTTGAGCATAGAGCCATGTTTTCCTAGCTTGACCATGTTGAAGGTTTGTGGATTTCAATCCCCAGAATTCTACTGACAGTCAAGCCATTGATAAGGATTCTGGCAGTTGAAGTGTGTAACTATGGACATGGACAATCCTGAAAACACTGACCTACAGTGTCTTGAGTATGGAAGAGCTTCTGTTTGGTCATTCAATGGCGTTCCTCTGTGGTCAAGAGTAGAACAGAGAAGCCAACGATGACTTTGAAGGATGTATTTCTAGTAGGTGAAATGATATCTTGAGCAACTTCCAGCTTCTGGCCTCCTGCCTCCATCCCATCACGTCAGGGTCTTGCAAAGGTTCCAGCTTACAAATTGCTTAATCCACGTTAGCTGGGTGTCTACAACCCCAGATGGAACTTTCTGTTGACACAGCCACGGTCCAAGTTTAACTCCGCCCTCTCAATTAGAGCTAGGATTCTAATAATAGGCCACTATTCTTCTCTGTCCAAAATTAATCGCAGGCGTGGGAAACCCTTTACGTGTGGGGCAGCCCCAGGAGGGGAAATTTCACCTGGATGTTGTGGGAATTTAAAGAAACAAAAGGGGAGCATTTCGCCTTTCACCCGCCAGGGCCTCCTTTTTAAAAATTATATTTTTAAAAATAAATAAAGCCTTCAGTCTTTCCTGCTCTGTTTTTGTTTCGTTTCGTTGTATTTTTTTTTTTCTGCATGCTGTAATATCATGGCTCTACCCCAACTATTTCTTACCTCGATATGTTTGCAATATTTTCCTTTAGACACGCTGCAAATCCTGCTGTGAACAGCAGCACCCCCCCCCCCAAATATGGCTGTTTGACTGTCATGGAAATGACCCCCCCCTTTACTCAAACAAGCGGTTAATCTGCAAGGATGGAACAGATGGGTGGGAGATAAAACAGATGTCTGCAGAAGCTATTTCAGAGATATTATAAGGAAACCAAATCTTTGACCGCAAAGTTGAAAGTTAAATTTGCTTTGCGAGGGAAAACGTGACACAGGTAATCCTTGACTTATGACTACAGCTGGGACCAAAGTTTCCATTGCTCAGTGAGTGGCAGCTGACTTCACCATCTTTTTGGCCACAGTTGTTAAATGAATCACAGCAATTACGGGGACCGTGCGGTCGTTAAATGAATCTGGTCTCCCATTGGCTTTGCTTGTTGGAAGCATCTGGAAAGCTTGCACGTGGGATCATTTCCCCCCCCCAAGATACTGCAATTGTCATAAATACGTGTCAGTTGCCAAGCCGCCAAATTTTAACCACGTGACTGTGGGGAAGCTGCGACAGGCGTAAGTGTGAAGACCGTGTTGTAGCTCCTTTTTTTCAAGGCCATTGTAAATCTGCATTTCTTTTGGAGCAGGTGATCAAGACTCACTTCGTGAAGTCTATTTGGTCAACAAGACACACTATGGGAATGCATTCATTGTGATTTATCCAAAACAACATAGCCCAACCAGTAATGCTGGAAGAAAGCATCCATCTAGCTTTGACGCTAGGTGTGATTCAGATCGGAGGATAATTTAGTCAGACCAAGGAGAAGGGCCTTCTCCATGGTGGCTCCCTCCCTTTGGAACATGAAGACCTGGTTTTGTCAACTGGCTTGGAGACCCCAGAATGGGATGGAGCCCTTCTATTGACCATTTGATTGTTGTTTCCTAGGGGGTGGGGGTTATTGCTATTTTATTGTTTTTTTATATTGTGTTTTGTCCCTTGTAAGCACCCAAAGTCACTGAGAGTAAGTTGGGCAGCCATATAAATGTTCATAGATGATAGCTAGATAGCTAGACAGAGAGACAGATAGCTAGATGGTAGATAGATAGCTAGATGGATGATAGACATGATAGATAGATAGATAGATAGATAGATAGATAGATAGATAGATAGATAGATAGATAGATAGATAGGTAGGTAGGTAGGTAGGTAGGTAGGTAGAGATAGGTAGGTAGGTAGGTAGGTAGGTAGGTAGGTAGAGATAGATAGATAGATAGATAGATAGATAGATAGATAGATAGATAGATAGATAGATAGATAGATAGATAGATAGATAGATAGATAATCCATCCATATATGGAAAGACATGTCAGAAACAGAGAAAACAGACACTTCTTTACAAAGCCTGTTTTCACAGACACCAGAGAACAAAACCGTAGAATCCTGAAGGAACGTATTCAATGCTGAGACCATGAAATCCCAATTACTTGAAGACAGCTGCAAGTTCTGATAAAGCAAGCCTAATTTTTCCCCCATTCCGTCTCACACTGTCCATATTCGCAAAAGAATGTAATTTCTTTTACTGGCAGCCAGCTTAAATCATTTGGAAAGTTCATTCAACTTTCTAAAAACTGCCCTGGGTGAGGACTTGGAACAAGATAACTCGGCTGAGCATGAGAGTTATCCGTTTTTGGAAGTCCTCTAGAGATTATAATTCCACTATTTTTTTTAATGCATATTGCTGCACGGCCAGCGACGTATATGAATTAGGCAGCAGCTCAACCTTGAGTTGATTATATTTATTTATTTTTATATCATATTATATCATATCTATTTTATAGTCTATTAATACATATATTATTTATATTTACAATTTAAAGCCAGGGAATGAGTGAATGAGCATTGCAGGATAGCACGGCAAAATAATGTGGCTGTAACTTGGAGAGAACGTCTATTTGGATCGTAGACATTTCAGCTAACGACGTTCCTTCCACTATGTGTGGGGACCCTGCCGCCATCATAAATATACATTGGTTGCCAATGCCTAGATTTTGATACGAGAACCGGCTGTAAGTTACCTTTTTCAGGGTCGTTGTAACTTTGTTAATGGTTGCTAATGGTTGAAACCCTAAAACATTTCAGACAAACGGTTGGCCAATCTCTTCTTTTAAAAACTTCCACTTTTGGATCACCCACAGCTTCTGGAGGCAACTTCCATTCCACTGGTCAATTGTTCTGTCAGGAAAGTTCTCCTTAGTTCCAGGTTGCTTCTTTCCTTGGTGAGTTTCCACCCATTGCTTCTAGTCCTGCCTTCTGGTGCTTTGGAGAATAGCTTGACCCCCTCTTCTTTGACTTTTATCTACCGCCAATTTGCTTTGACTGTTAGTAGTTCAGATGTTTATAGAGAGCTTGAGCTTGCAATAAACTTTTATATTAATTTGAACTGCCTGCCTGCTTCCCGATTTTCCCACGCTTGTTAGAAGAAAATATAGCTAAGGACACCACTGTGTCCTTCACCGTATAAATTTTTTATAATCACAAATGCTTAATATTTTATCAGCAACATATTGTCTGGGTTTCCAACATTTAACTTACTAAGACATGTTAAATTCCTTTCTCTCTACCTCGTTTTTCTAGCCATTGATAAAAGGTATTCTGTTCTAAAATATACTGAATCTTCTTTCATTTTCAAGGTCAATCTATCCATTTCTGCACAATCTTTAAAAAATGTTAATTAACTCTTCCTCAGTTGGTAAATCTTCATTTTTCCAATGTTGAGCGAATACAATTCTCGCTGCAGTTAATACATGTAGAATTAAATATATACACTCTTTCTTATAGTTTCCTACAATTATGCCTAACAAAAATAATTCTGGCTTAAAATCGATATGTTTTTTTAGTGATTTTCTCTAACCATCTGTGTATTCTTGACCAGAATCTTTTGGTTTGGGGGCATGTCCACCAAAGATGGTAATAAGGGCCTGGTTCACCAAGGTGTTTTTAAGACTTTGCCAAGGTAACATGGCAACCTGTCCAGATGTCCCATCAACAGTCATCAATAGGACGGTGGATACCACCAGCCTGATGACATCTGGACACGACACCCTCAGGCTTTGCTTTACGTTTCCATAAGCATGGACAAGTTGCATATTTCTGGGGTGTCCTCAAAAGCCTATTCAAAACCCCGACAAGCTGATTTTCGAATGCGTCCTCTCTTCACAGCAGCATCAGAGTGAAAAAACCTGCAGCAGGTCAAATGTTGCCCATCCCAATTTTGTTTTTTTCGGGGAGGGGGGGGAGAAGAGACGAAGTAAAGGATCTCAGGCAGCCATCCTCACTGTGAGAACCGCTCTATCACGGAATGCAAGAATCTACTCAATCCCCCGAGCATTGCGTGAAATTAGCAAGAAGCCAAAATTTGTAGAATGCACCGTAATATGAGACCCTCCAGGCCTGGCCCAGCCGGGCTCCTGGGAACTGAATTCTTATTTCACACAAGCCGTGCCAGATGTATTGACTTTCGTTCGAGCCCGGGAAACCAAACAAAGCAATATGCAAGTTTGCTCTCTCAGCTAATTGGGTGAAAGAACCGATAACAAAAACTTAGGTTTATTTTTTTAACCAAGGAAATCCTTCTTGAGCCAAAGAGGGCATTTGTTTCATTTTGTCCAGTGTTTTGAGTTGGGTTCCTCAGCCAAAATGCCAGCCTGTTTTCGCTTGGAGAGGGAAGGGGAAGACAAAAGATGTTGGCATGGCTGTAGCCTCACCTAGAACCAACGTTCTCAGCCTTAAAGATGTGTGTCCCAAAGGTGCTTTTCCAAAAGGTAACTGGAGTTTCTTGTCTTGGTTTTTTTTTTCTTGGAAAACGTTTTGCTTCTCATCTACGAAGCTTCTTCAGAACTTGGTTTCCAAAGCAAAAACCCAAGGAACTTCAGTTGCCTTTTGGAAAAGCACTTTTGGGACAACCCTGAGCCTGGATGATGGAGAAATCTCCACAGATATTTAAGATGTGCGGACTTCAACTCCCAGAACTGGTCAGCCAGATTTGGAACTGATCTGAGAGTGCAGTGAAAAGATCTTATATGGATGTGTCCAGAGTTTCCCGTTTCTTTTCCATAATTAGACAGTTTTGAGTGAATCACTGATGTTCCCAGTGATCCACTCTAATGGGAGATCCCAGGATCATTTCCTTTCTCATCCTCTTCCTTCCTTCCTTTTCATCCTTCTTCCTTCCCTTCCCTTCCCTTCCCTTTCTTTCTTTTCTTCCTTCCTTCCTTCCCTTCCATCCTTATTCCTTCCCTTCCTTTCTTCCTTCCTTCCTTCCCTTCCTTCCTTTCCTTTCCTTCCTTTCCTTTCTCCTTCCTTTCCTTTCCTTTCCTTTCCTTTCCTTCTTTCCTTTCCTTTCCCTCCCCCCCTCCCTTCCTTCCTTCCTTCCTATCTCCCTCCCTCTAACCAGAACCAGTGAAGTTTACTACTATAGAATTAGGGGCAATCTCCACATGATTTTCAAGTTTCACTTAAGAGAGGTTGGTTTCTTTTAAAACCTTTGGCCTCCTGTATATTTTTAATGAAGGAATGTGTGGAATGTTAAGGTTTTGTTTTGTTATGTTTTGAGGTCAGCGAAATCAAGTTCAAAGCAACATCACCATTCAACCATAAATATATAAATTCGTTTTTATACAGTTTTTCCTTGGTCACATAGCACATACAGAACACCGAGCGTTACACTCAAAGGAACACACCCGCAGATATTTTTAGTAAGGTATTTTCCTCTCTCCATATGTCCAGATTTTGAATGAATGGGACTTTGAAGTCTAAGCAATAGTCAACATGAATACTTCCTTTTCATTCAAATTACTTTGTTTAATAAACTTGAGTATCAAAGTTTGTTTGATAAACGTTAACACCGAGAGAGAGGGGGGAAAAATAATAATTAAAATCAGCGAGCAAATCCAATGTTGATCAAGAACAAAATCAAGGTAACGTCAGTCATATTGCCATCCACGGAGGGACACAGAGTTCATTTAACACTGGACACATAAAAACACATCCACATCTGAATGCACAAATTGAAAACAGAAACATTCTCTGCCGTACAAGTCCCTCCATTCAGACATAGGTGGTGGGACACAGTGGCGATTTCTTTGGAACTGTTTTGGTAAGATTTCATACAACCAACACAATTATAACAAAACTACGCAAGAGCAGGAGGGGAGAAGAAAGAGGGGGAAACAATCAGATGTACAATAACATAACTGAATTCTCTTGCAATGACGTTTGAGGTTTCTACGGGCCTCTGAATATTCTAGGAATTTCAAATCTGAACTCTGTGTTTTTAACTCATCTTCATTTATTGCCTTTATCTCTTGACGTTCCTCAAGGGAATCTAAAGGGACATCGCCTTTAATTTTATCCCCACAAGGTAGGCTGGATCGATAGAGAAAGAAAGATGGGGGTCAAAGCCAGACTGTGAGCTTCATGGTTGAGTGAGGACTTCATCCCAGATTCCCAAGACCCAATCAAACCCCGTTAAGTCCCATCCTGCAACTTGTTCTGCTCATTTCTTGGCCTTCTACAGTACAAGAAGGAGTTAGGGAAGGATGGGACAAGCCTAGAATTCTGATGCTTATGAGACAGGATGTCAACATCTACTGTACAAGATATTATTCCTGCGTCCTGGAACAGTCCAAACTCCCTTATTGTTAGCTCCTAGAAACATGATCTCATGGACCATGGACTTCTTCTGTCATCTACCTTACCTTGATGGTAGCTACCAGCAGAAAAGTTCTTTGCAGGGGTCTTGTTCTATCCTGAATTCCTGATCCAAAAAAGCCCCTCTTTCTCCTTCCCTTTCCATCACTGCAACAGCATCCTTTTTGCTTAGCCTGATCAAACTCTGGAGCTATTTTAGCTGAAAGGGTCTAACAGAAAAACGCCCATAGAAATTTCCTCTCTACCATGTCATACACAATAACCCAAGTCAAGGAAGGTCATTTAGTAAATTAAAAAACGAGCTGGCAAGCTGGGCTATCATAAACTATATTATTTAGTCCTATATTTTCAGAGAAAAATTGAGCGTGAGCTATCTGAGCCAAAATCAACCAGAAAGGAACTCAAGCACATGAGACTTGATTCCGTGTCTGTCCTTGATGGAAGATTCTCTACCACTGATGGTGGAAAGCTGGCCAAAGAAGGAGCACCACCATCGGATTGTTCTCATGTACAACCAACCCATTTCCCCTTTGGAAATATAGGACACCATACTTACATCATTCTCCTTTTCCTAATGAAAATAAATATACTTTAAATGAGATAAGCTATCACTGCTAGAAAAATATGTCCATAAAATGCATATCCCAATCTCATTCACCTTTTTTTTTTTTTTTTAATATTCTGGCTCAAGAAAACAGAACATAAATTCTTGGGTATAGAAAACCATTAATTTTAGATTAAAAAAATACAAACATCACCTTTAAACACCTCCCCCCCCAAAAAAAACAATTTTTTGAATACACATGAAGCATTTTTTTTTCTCTTTGTTTAATACCAAAAATAAAGAATTTTTATGTTTTCCAGCAAGGTTGTTCCAGGCCACAGCGATATTTATACACTAGAGTAACAAGAAAAATTTTGTACATCTCACACCACTGAAACAGATGAGTTGGTTTCCCACAATAATATTTGTGGGTGACTTAAATATGTTATAAAAAAAAAGGTTTGGTTTTGTTTGACTTGCATATAACCTAAAGCTCGCTTACCCACACTAAGTCTTTTGTCAACATTCTTAAAATTATTCTCCACTTCTGTATCTTCAAGAAAACCCTCTTCCCAATACCTGCCAAGGGATTTGTGGAACCTCTGCACCCCATTGAGAATTCAGGTTTCTTCTGAAGACACATCTTTGTGCTTCCCTAGGAGTAAGAATTAGCATTATTTGTCCAATAATCTTCCTCACAGGAAATTTTCTCATGATTGGGGGGCTCTGCTCCTGAGCCATGAAATTTAAGTAAATATAATCTAGTAGGTGATCACAAGCCACCCCTTCCAGTTAACAGAACAGAATATAATAGAGTTGGAAGGGACCTTGGAGATCTTCTAGTCCAACCCCCTGCTGAAGCAGGAAACCCTACACCATTCCAGACAAATATTTGTCCAATCTCTTCTTAAAAGCCTCCAATGTTGGAGCACCCACAACTTCTGGAGGCAACTTCCATTCCACTGGTAAATCGTTCTAACTTTTAGGAAATTTCCTAACAGTTCGTCCATCTCCCGTGGCTATACTTTCTGAGAAAAGATGGCGGCCTTGAAGCCTATCCACCATCCAATGAAGCCTGTCCACCATGTTGCTAATTCGTCGGCTAATTTGAAGAGGAAGAGAAAGAAAAGAGAGAGAGAAAAAAAACACCAGTTTTAAATAATATATTGTGGAAAAAAGGAAGAGGCCGGGGAGAAAGGAAAAGGGTAGACAAAACCAAGAAACATTTAGAAAATTATGCATAGGTATACCATTTTTATTTTAATACATTTCATTAGTCTGCACCCCCGCTAGGAGAAATAAAAACGCCATAGTCTTTGCATGATCCCATTTCATTGTCACTACAGCAGTCTCTTATATCGGATTATTGGTAAATCTAGTCCAAAAAAAAAAAAAAAGAGAGAGATAATAAAATGCTAGGCAAAAGAATAAAAAGGAAAGCTCAATAACTTGATGGTGTAAAAAAAAAAAAAACCAACCCAAAATAAAACAAAAAAAAAAAACTTAAGGCGCCCCGGATGGATTTTTTTTTTTTAATAGACTTTTAAATCACCGCCAAGCCAAACAATAAAATAAAATAAAAATTTAAAAAAAAACCCACTCTAGATTCTGCCCTGGGCATTTGATACATTCCTGCTCTTGGTGGTTGCCATTGTTGTCACCATTGTTGTTGTTGTTTGTGTGCGTGTGCCTCCAAAGTCCATCTGAATCTGTCCGTCAGCTTCCGGCCTCAGGCACGTTCCTTGAGAAAAATAAATCTGACAAGAGGGGAATAAAATAAAAGCACCATTGACAGTTCTCAGGAAGTCGGCTGTCTGCTTAGAGTTCGTTATTCGTCCTCCTCTTCGTTCTTGTTCCTTTCATGTCGTCATCGTCTCTCAATTTCACGGATAGGGAAACGTCGTTATTATGTTTGCAGACTGCTACAATACTTGCTGCGATGTCATATTTAAACAACTATACATTTGTCCCTCGTGTTCTGGTGAAGTGTGTGTGCATGTCTCTGTGTCTGTGTGTGTGTGTGTGTGGTTGTGTGTTTTTCTCTCTCCCCCCCTCCCTTCTCTCTCTCTCTCTCTCTCTCTCTCTCCCGCTCTCTCTTTAAACCAGTTTGCCCCCTCCCCCCAGATAGGAAGATGAGTGAAGTGTTATCCAGAAAGCACCATACAGCGTAGGTTCAGGAATGTAACAAATCCTGTACATTCGAGTCCCAGAAAGAAATCTTTTCTAGCTTATTTTCACCTGACATCTGTAAAAGAAAAAGAAAAAAAGAAAGAAAAAGACGTCCGTAATTAAAGAATCGTTGAATCGCGTCATTATTTGCTGGAGATCATAAATCAGGTTAAAGACTACCAGCCTCGGATATAGATACCTTCCATCCAAGCGGGTCTCAAATCTCTAGAAAAAGAATAAAGAGATAAAGTTTCTATCCATCAATTCTGGATCTGTCTTCCCTGTTTTCCATGCTCCAAAAGCTGGAAGCTTCATTCACCTGACTTGAGAATTAAAATCTGAAGACTATCGTAAGGTTGGAGGTCCACCTGATGTGGCAAAGAGGGGGGGGCTGTGGGATGGATTTGAAATTTTGAGGGCATCTCGTGAACTTCCCGTCATGAAGACCAAGTCACAAAAATGTTCCCAAATCAGAAGGTTACCTAGCACCCCACTGAGTCTTCTAGGAGACCTTCAACAATGCCCATTTAATTGTGCCCATATTTTAGGGAAATGGGCACTCCTTGAGTAACACTCAGTAGTCATCTTTATTTTTCGAATTAGGGATGCCTTGGTGGCAACCATTTTTAGTAAATGATTACCTCTTCCCAAGACCGTGGCTTGATTCTGTGGCAGGTCAGTTTCTTACCTAGCTTTCTTTTCATTAAAAGAATGACTTTAAAACATGCAGCCAGCCACAATTCAGCAAACTAGCCGTTGCAAAAAAATTTCCAACCCAAGAAAAATTGACATCCCTCTGTAGGGTCCTCAATTTCTTTGGAATCAACAATAATTACATATCAGCCCTGATTAGCCTCCATTATCAATCATTTTTAAAGCACCAGGGGTAGCATCTGCAGGGGTAGCTTTAAAGAGAAGAGAATGAGCTTAGCTTAGCCAATCATATTTGATTGCTGGATCGCTCCCGGCAACAGCCAACGCCCAAAATCTTAAAAAATGATCAGACACGGGAGGGATGATAGTCAAATTTAGTTTTTCTATTGGTTGTGATCTTAAAGGCAGTTTCCATATATGGGTCATACCTGGTCACGGACTCCATTTTAAGGAGGGTTTTAACTTTTTCCGTCGTTTTTTACCTTTTTTCCTATGTCTACCTGTTGACATAATGGCGGCATTGGTATATGTAACAAATAAGCCACAAAGGGCATGCATTTATGGAAGTAAAGGAATAAAAGAAACGATTCCCAGAGAAAAACCATTGCAACTAATTGAAGGTTTTTACAGAATAACCTGTTGATCCAAACCAGAGTTAAAAAGAACGAATGAGGTTCTTAACTACTTGGGGTAGCTTCTTAGGGTAGAAATTCAAATTAATGTATCCGATGAAGGACAGGCTATCACCTTTCTAAATGGTTCACTGTTGGTCTATTCTTGCTATTAGAAGGATTTTCTTAACATCCAGATAGAAATTTGAGGACTTGAGAGCCAGCAATCCATGTTCTCCTTTGAGGACCATGGCAAACAAGTCATGGTCTTCTTCTATGGGACACCACTGAGAGGACAACAAACCAAACTCTACCTTCTCATGCCCAATTCCTTCATCTGTCCTTGAACAGTTTGATTTCCCACCCCTATCCATCTTTTTGGTGTCCATTCTAGTTTGTCTAAATCCTTCTCAAAGGGCCCAGAATTGGGCACAAGACCTTTGGAAAAGACATATCCCCCACTCTAAGATTTATAACATGTAAATTTAAGCAATATGAACTATTTTCCACTGCTGTGGTTACCAGAAGCAGGTTTCTCATTTCCAGAAGTTTAATGCTCGAGACCCCTGGAGAACGTCAGAACACACTTGTCATCCTCAACACCAACAATTTCACTCCAGCCTACCTGTTTCTTCTTCTCGAAAATCTGGATTGGAATTTGACATTATACAAGTGCATTCCATGTGCTCTTCTAACTTCACCAGAACTTCCTTTAATTTGGGTTTTCTTCTAACATATTCCACTTTGGCCACCTAAGGGGTTGACGAAGAAAATAACATTCAGGAACTTGTTAGCCAAACAGTCGCCAAGAACACGATCTGGAGCACTTCTTTGAAGAAGAATTCTGTGGCTTAGTTTGTGGATTGTACACGCTTCGCGGAGTGGTATCCCTAAACTCGCCTAGAAGCGATCAAAAATCTCCTTCTAATTAACCCTCATTATTTGGGGCAGATCTGTTCAACTCCAATACTCATTTCCTTTCCAAATCCGTGATAAAATAATCACTGCTATGGGGAAACTGCCTCCAAAACGACGTCTTTCAAAGTGAGATTTAAGATTCAAAGCAAGGGGGGGGAAAAAGGGAAGCATAGCTTCACACGGCTGTTGTGTCACCACCAATAACCGTTTTCAGGGTTTAAGTGGAATTTTTCTAAAACTTGGACTTGGGATCTTGTAAAGCCTCTGTTTTACACCCCAAACTTTCCCTCACCCTTCTGTTACAAAGAGCTTGTTGGCATAAACTTCTGGAAAAGGAAGGGATCATTCATCAGCCGGATATTGTCCAAGATAACTTGGCGGGCATTTATGATGTGAGTGGCGTTCAGCCAATTGTAGCTCAGGTCTGACTTTGTAGCTTAGCACAACTTCCCTGGTTCAAGTGAAATTGTTTTTAAAGAGTTCTTTGCAGCTGGAGGACAGTATTTTGGCAAGGCAAGATATACTTGAATATGCTTTTAAAAAAAGACTTTTAAAAAAATGGCAAAGGGACCGACATTTACTGCCCCGAAACACGGACTTGTGTGACAGATGGTTTACCAGCACTGGGTGGACGGTATTTTGCAAATTAAAGAATTCATACACACGTTAATTGTCACCCAAGTAATGGATTTGTAATTGCTTTTTTTTTTTTTTCTTAATGAAAACTGTAGGGTCCATTTTCTCCTTACGCCAATAAGAAGTTTCATTCTTAGATCCGGTTTCATAGGCACCCAACCTGCCTTGAATCTATCCAAAGTCACATCTAATGTTACAAAATCCACTCTAAACCACTTTCAGCCAACTGCTCTAGATGCAAGGTTAACAGGCATAAATCAAAACTGAAAACTAAAGAGGAAAGCAGTCTATTTCTTGGCTGACCCAGCTGGGCTGTGGATGTATTTACACATAAGCACACACTCTTTGTCAGCCTCACAAGGCAAGAAGCACACCCATAAGTATCAACTCTAATTTTACTGTAAGGTTACGGAAAGTGATTCTTGCAAGTCTGAAAAGATATCTCCCCACACACACACCTTTACAGTCCAAAAAACTAGGAAGGGTTCCTTCTCAGATGTTTGCCACATCCTAATACCTTCCATGGGCTAAGCTGTCTCTTATCTGACCATTGTCTTATCCAGGGATCTTCAAACTTGGCCCTTTTATGACTTGTGGACTTCATGCTCCCAGGCATGCTGGCTAAGGAATTCTGGCAGCTGAAGTCCACAAGTCATAAAAGGGCCAAGTTTGAAGACCCCTGGTCTTTATCTATGGCTCTTTCTCCTGTCTCCCAAGGTGATTCTCACATACCATTACTGGTTAGTCTACCAGATTGGTGTATTGCAAGATTCTGTTCATTCAACTTGGTAATAAAGACAGAGCTAATATTTCTGGGTGTGCTTCTTGTCTGGACTACTTTGAAGGGCTAACATCCATCTTGCACTTCTGAAAGAAAGCAAATATGAAATCTTTTTTTCCCCCTCACCTTCACAGTCCAATAAACTAGGGAGGGTTCCTTCTTAGATGTTTGCCATGTCCCCATTCCTTCTGTGGGCTCAGCTGCCTCTTATCTAATTATTGTCTATTTGCAGCTACTTCTTCTCTCAAGGTCATACCTACATATTCTTGTCCATGTTCATAAATCATTATCGAATTGTACAATCCTGATGGCCAGGATGACTCCCACTCTGTTGAGGCAATATTTTTCCTAAACAACTCATCATTGGCCTTGCAGACAGAAGCTTGAGATGATTAACAAACCATCACCTCAAAAAGATAGATGGGAGAAGTAATTAAAAATCACGAACTGGAAGTTCATCCAGATGTTTTGCAACTGTTTAGAAACCAATTTCTCTAAGGGCATAAGTGCTTACCCTTTTGATCACCAGAGAGACAAAGAGGCATGGTTAGAATGCAATATTGCAGGCTGACTCTGCCCACTGCCAGGAGTTTGATCCTGAACAACTCAAGGTTGACTCAGCCTTCCGTCCTTCTGAGGTCAGTAAAGTGAGGACCCAGATTGTTGGGGGCAATCTGCTGACTCTGTAAACCGCCTAAAGAGGGCTGTAAAAGCACTGTGAAGTGGTATATAAGACTAATTGATATTGCTGTATTTGAATCCCTTTCCAAACTGTTAATTTTGGGTGGACTGATTTGGTTAGAATGACTGACCTGTCCGTCAAGCTTTGACACCCATAAACTTGCTTTCTCTGTCATAGTCGGACAAAATGAAAATAGAGAAGGAAAGGAATCTAGTGCCACTTTGAGTCATCTAACATCAAAGGATGACTAAGCTGTCTCATTTACAACAAAACACAGATCAAGACCTCGGTCAACAAAGATCTAGACAGAACCCCAGAGATGATACAACACTTTCACACCAGACAGTCTGATGTGAAATGTTAACACTTTCAGGTTATCATCAGATGTTCAGTGACGCAGTGTATCAACACCGAAGGTTGCAACACCAGAAATAAATTGCAATCCAATGAGGTTAGGATGCCTGCATTTGTTTTTCCTCACAAGGTTGACCAACTCTACACATGTAAAGCCACTGACCATGCAGTATTCTAAATATATTATAGGAAAACATGCTTGAACGACTGTCCAAAAAAGCAAACGGCAAAGAGTATTTAGTTTTGCATATTTAGTCTGCAAGCACCTCTTTCATGTCAAGTTAAATCCCCCCAGGAATTCTCTAGAAGTTTTGGACTTGGCTTGGTCTACGATGCTCACAGTTTCCTGGTTGAATCTATAGTGAAGTCTGTTCCATGTGTTGGTTGTGAAATTATGGCATTTTCATCAGGTCTTCTGACTGCTAGTTGGTGTTTATGGATGAGTCTTTTGCTTCTGTCCTACATGCTGGCCGTTACAGTCCTTACCCTTATGTTGTAGATGACTCCTGGTTTTTGAAGATGGTTTGTTGCTGAGCGTGGCTGTTTTCTTGCAGATATTTCATTACTCAAACTAGGTAACATCATCAGTGCTAGAAGGGAGTGGAATAGGAGGAGGAGGAGGAGGAGGAGGAGGAGGAGGAGGAGGAGGAGGACGACGACGACGACGACGACGACGACGACGACGACAACGACAACGACAATGACAACGACAATGACGACAACGACTGTGGGGTCCTTTGTGCTCTCTGAGTTTGTTGGTTTTCTTGCAGGAGATTCATTAGCCAAACTGGGTAACATGCTAGAAGGGAGTGGGGTTTACTCTCTTTTTACATACAAGTGGCTTGTCTTGACATGGAGCATATAAATGGAAGCAAACCCCTCTCCCTTCTAACACTGATGATGGTACCCAGTTTGGTAATGAAATGTCTGCAAGAAAACAAGCAAGCTCAGATATCACTGAGGATCCTACAGTCATTGTCCTCCTCCTCCTCCCCCTCCTCCTCCCCTTCCCTCTCCTCCTCCTCCTCCCCCCTCCCCCTGCAAACTCCACTCCCTTCTAGCACTGATGATGTTGCCCAGTTGGGTCATGAAACGTCTGTAAGAAAGCACCCAAGCTCAGAGAGCACCAAAGATCCCTCAGTCTTCCTCTTTCCTCCTCCTCCTCCTCCTCTCTTCTCCTCAAACACCTCTCCCTTCTAGCACTGATGTTGTTACCCAGTTGGGTCGTGAAATGTCTGTAAGAAAGCACGCAGGCTCAGAGAGCACCAAGGACTCTGATTTCAATCCTGAGCTATGAATATTCTCCTTTATTGGTCCTAGTTTTTCTTCTGGGGCTGCCGAGTCTTTTGGTTTCCTTAGTCTTTTCCTTGCCTGTGCAACCATTTCTGAGAGGGCCTTCAGATGCTGACACGTTGCCTTCTTCTTCTTCCCAAGAAACTAGATCCCTCCCTCCTTACTAGTGAAGGGCCTTTTGGAACTGGCCCTGCCCTCCTTTTAAAAAAGGTATTTTCTCGCTGGAAGACCAGAGCGGATTAACCACAGCACGACGGGAATGACAGTCCATTGAACTCAGCCATTCCAAAAGGTTGGCAGAGGTCAGAGGGCCACAGGTTTGACATTCTGCTGGGGTTTAAATAGACAACACAAAGCCAGAGGGGCACAAAAGGAACAGCTGAGCAGCCCAGCTTGTTTGCCTAATGCATCTCGAGAAAGGATGGTTGGGTTACATTTTGGGGAGAAAGGAATTAACTGATGGAGATGTTTGGAAAAGCAGAGGGATTTACAGCCTTCGTCTCTCCTCTCAAAAAAGCAGAACCAAAGACAGCAGTTTGAATCCTATGCTGGATGGGGACATTGCAGAGGGATCCCGTTACTCAAAGACAATTGGATAAATAGAGAGGCGTCGTTAATGTAGCCACTGAGATCTTCACTGCCAAGATCTGTTTAATATAGAACCATTAGCTCCATCAGATGGAGGAGGAGAAGTAGAAGAAAGAAGAGAAGAGAAGAAAAAAGGGATAGAAAACAGGAGGAGGAGGAGGAGGAGGAGGAGAAAGAAGAAAGAGAAGAAATGAGGAATGGGAGGAAAGAGAAGAGGAGGAAGGGAAATGAGGAATGGGAGGAAAGAGAAGAGGAGGAAGGGAAGTAGAAGAAAGAAGAAAAGTAAGAGGAATAGTTAAGAGGAGGAAGAGCAGGAGGTGGTGGTGGTGATTCCCACCATTCTCCACTAGCAGTCTTCCAACATTTGAAGGACTTTCACAGAAAAGCAGCGGAGGAATTCTCCACAGCACCTGAGAACAAGACAAGAAGCAACGGGTGGAAGCTCATCAGAAGAAGATCCAATCTGGAAATAAGGAGGAATTTCCTAATAGTGAGAACTATTAATCAATGGAACAGCTTGCCTCCTGGAGTTGTGGGTGCTCCATCGCTGGAGGTTTCCAAGAAAAGATTGGACAACCATTTGTCCGGGATGGCATAAGGGCTCCTGCCTTGGATAGGGAGTTGGACTAGGAGACCTCCAAGGTCCCTTTCAGCCCTAGGATTCTAGGATTCCATCAAATTAGGTTGCCACCATCCTCCATCGTAGCTATCCCTTGGATTTGGGGTGCAGTATCGCCTTTATATTCCCTATCCTTGAATTAATGAGGTCCGACATGACTAGTTGGACCACAGTCAACACGTCAGAGTTACAAGTGCTTTTATTTCAAAGAAGATTACCGTGAAAGCCCTCTGGCCTCCCTAGAAAGGGGAAGAGAATGTCAGAAGAATTGGGATGAATCATTAAGTCTAGTATTTATTCGGAAGTTCCAGAGGAGGGCAGGGGAGAGGCTCAAAGCCCAAGTAACAAAACCGAAGAAAAACAGATCCTAAAAATAACACCAAAAGCCACAACCACTAATTGCCCACTTAAAATCTTAGGAGAATAAAAGCATTTCCATTTGACTGGTCCAACTCATCCCAACAAAAGGCTGCACCGATTTAGACAAGCAATGGATCCGCAATATCGGTCCAGGTTTGGGAGAATTGTGTTAATCGTATTTTTTTTTTACTCTAGATTGGTTTTTCACACTTATTAACCAGTTCCCAGTCCTGCCCAAATCTGTATTTCTTAGACTTCCTCTTCTCTTCATTCTCCTGGTCCCAGAGAGAAAAAGAAGAACAATTCTTCTATTCCTCTTCTTCCTATAACTCCCTCTTTGTCTCCCTCTTCCTCAACTCCTCGTCCTCCTCGTCCTCCTCGTCCTCCTCGTCCTCCTCCTCTTCTTCTTCTTCTTCTTCTTCTTCTTCTTCTTCTTCTTCTTCTTCTTCTTCTTCTTCTTCTTCTTCTTCTTCTTCTTCTTCTTCTTCTTCTTCTTCTTCTTCTTCTTCTTCTTCTTCTTCTTCTTCTTCTTCTTCCTTCCTTCCCTTCCTTCCTTCCTTCCTTCCTTCCTCCTCATCCTTCTCCTCCTCCTCCATCTGATGGAATAAACCTAAAGGCTCCCTAAGTCACTGGAAGTACACTGAGGACTGACAATCCCCATCTTGTCAATAAAACAAAACTAAGAAACAGAGGGCTTTCCGCTGTCGGTTAAAAAATTAAATAAGTGGAAGGGGTTCTAACATAAACTTGACACTGTGAAAAGAGAACAAGGGAAGCTTTTAACTCTCTTCTGGGAATAGGCAAAAGGGAAATCTTGACCACTTTCTGCATGACCCCCAAAAGAGAATCTTCAGGGATTATGGGACACAGGGCCCATTCATCCCCCAAAGACTGGAATTCCAAAGGGCGATTAATTATATCAAAGATGAGGGGGGAAAGAAGAGAAAGAGTCTAAGTCACTGAAGAAAGAAACATGGGATTTTCTATTGGAAGCTCCTAGTGTGACAAAAAGGTCACCGCTCTGACAAAAAACACACCACTCCCATCTAACTTCTCCTTTTTTAATTAACATTAAGAAAAGGGAGGGTTTTTCTCAAGACCTTTGCCGCATGGTATTGTTATTTTTTTTCAGGCGTGACTTAGAGTAAACTGAGATCCGTTCTCATAGGCCGGGCAGAAGTTTGCTTCCAAAAATATAGCACGGAGAAGACATCCAAGGATTCTTTTCTTAGAAAATACCCTTTCCCCTCTTATTATGAACAGAAATCAGGGATCCACAGAAAACCGGACAAGCCAAGAATGCGAGAAGGTGCTTTATAGCAGGGGTCTTCAAACGTGGCCCTTTTATGACTTGTGGACTTCAACTCCCAGAATTCCTCAGCCAGGCACACGTGGAATTCTGGGAGTTGAAGTCCATAAGTCATAAAAGGGCCACGTTTGAAGACCCCTGTGTTTATCTGGCCCAGCATGATCAGCCATGAATAGTAGACATTCTTGAGAGTTTCAGACTCATCTCCCAGCCCCATCTGAAGACACCCCCCCCCCAGGATGGACCGTGGAATCCTTTGCCTGCAAAACATGTACTCAGCTATTTTCTAAAGAGCTATTTGCAACCGTAAAGCAAAAGGTCTCCAAAAATGTCCTACCGTTGCTACAGTGTCAGAGAAATCTGCTGTTCAAAGGGGGAGGGGGGGAGAAAAACATCTAAATTCCATTGGATTTTCTCAAGGTCTCCAACNTCTTCTTCTTCTTCTTCTTCTTCTTCTTCTTCTTCTTCTTCTTCTTCTTCTTCTTCTTCTTCTTCTTCTTCTTCTTCTTCTTCTTCTTCTTCTTCTTCTTCTTCTTCTTCTTCCTTCCTTCCTTCCTTCCTTCCTTCCTTCCTCCTCATCCTTCTCCTCCTCCTCCATCTGATGGAATAAACCTAAAGGCTCCCTAAGTCACTGGAAGTACACTGAGAACTGACAATCCCCATCTTGTCAATAAAACAAAACTAAGAAACAGAGGGCTTTCCGCTGTCGGTTAAAAAATTAAATAAGTGGAAGGGGTTCTAACATAAACTTGACACTGTGAAAAGAGAACAAGGGACGCTTTTAGCTCTCTTCTGGGAATAGGCAAAAGGGAAATCTTGACCACTTTCTGCATGACCCCCAAAAGAGAATCTTCAGGGATTATGGGACACAGGGCCCATTCATCCCCCAAAGACTGGAATTCCAAAGGGCGATTAATTATATCAAAGATGAGGGGGGAAAGGAGAGAAAGAGTCTAAGTCACTGAAGAAAGAAACATGGGATTTTCTATTGGAAGCTCCTAGTGTGACAAAAAGGTCACCGCTCTGACAAAAACCACACCACTCCCATCTAACTTCTCCTTTTTTAATTAACATTAAGAAAAGGGAGGGTTTTTCTCAAGACCTTTGCCGCATGGTATTGTTATTTTTTTTCAGGCGTGACTTAGAGTAAACTGAGATCCGTTCTCATAGGCCGGGCAAAAGTTTGCTTCCAAAAATATAGCACGGAGAAGACATCCAAGGATTCTTTTCTTAGAAAATACCCTTTCCCCTCTTATTATGAACAGAAATCAGGGATCCACAGAAAACCGGACAAGCCAAGAATGCGAGAAGGTGCTTTATAGCAGGGGTCTTCAAACGTGGCCCTTTTATGACTTGTGGACTTCAACTCCCAGAATTCCTCAGCCAGGCACGCGTGGAATTCTGGGAGTTGAAGTCCATAAGTCATAAAAGGGCCACGTTTGAAGACCCCTGTGTTTATCTGGCCCAGCATGATCAGCCATGAATAGTAGACATTCTTGAGAGTTTCAGACTCATCTCCCAGCCCCATCTGAAGACACACACCCCCCAGGATGGACCGTGGAATCCTTTGCCTGCAAAACATGTACTCAGCTATTTTCTAAAGAGCTATTTGCAACCGTAAAGCAAAAGGTCTCCAAAAATGTCCTACCGTTGCTACAGTGTCAGAGAAATCTGCTGTTCAAAGGGGGAGGGGGGGAGAAAAACATCTAAATTCCATTGGATTTTCTCAAGGTCTCCAACCAGCTTGGTTAAAAATGGCCCTTCCCCTTTACAGCTCTCCTCTTTAAAGCTAGAAGTGTCTGGGAATGCTTAGACAGACCGAGACATAGAAGCTGCCAATCAATTAATTAGTGGGGTGGCTTTTTTCAGCCTCTGCTATCCAGACTGAGTGGAGAAGCTCAGGCAGAGCGGAGGGAGGAATCAAGCAAGGAATCAGCCTGGAATCCTTAGGTTGACACAAGCTGTCTCTAAGTCCAATTACTCTTGAATTCCGTTAACTCTTCTCTAGTACCCATTTAGTGCTGACTAGATTCTTGGGTATAGGCGTGAACAATAAATCAGCTTAACTGCATACTGAACGCAGGTAGTCCTCAGCTTACAACAGTTCATTTAGTGACCGTTCCAAGTTACAACGGCACTGAAAAAAGTGACTTGTGGCCATTTTTTCACACTTACGACCATCGCAACATCTCCACAGTCACATGATCCAAATTCAGGCGCTCGACAACTGACTCCTATTTGCGACGGTCTCAGCGTCCTGGGGCCATGTGACCCCCTTTTGCGACCTTCTGACAAGCAAAGTCCATGGGGGAAGCTGAAGAACCGTGTGACTAATTTAACAACCGCTGGGATTCACTATGGCAAGAAAAGTCATAAAATGCAGCAAAATTCACTTGGCTGTCTCGCTTAAGAACAGAACTGTTGGGCTCAATTGTGGTCGTATGTTGAGGGCTATCTGTATAGCCCAGGGGTAGGCAACCTTGGCTCTTTTATGACTCGTGGACTTCAACTCCCAGAATTCCTGAGCCAGCCACGCTGAGGGGAAAGGGAGAGGTTTCCAAGCTGAGCCATGCTGGCTCAGGAATTCTGGGAGTTGAAGTCCACGAGTCATAAAAGAGCCCAGGTTGCCTACCCCTGGTCTAGCCTATCAGGAATTATTATAATCTCTCAGGAATGTTTTGACTGTATATATAGGTAGTTCTCGAGTTACAATCATTCGTTTCGCAACCGTTCGAACTTACAATAGTACGGAGAGAAGCGCCTACAACCGGTCCTTGCACTTACGACAGTTGTAGCATTTCCCCATGATCAAAATCCCTTTCTCCAAGAAGGTTTAGCCTCACACTGAGTGATGCCATTCATTTTCTAAATCCCATCTCCGGTATATTTACCGCCCACCCCGATCCTGATCAATAATCCAAAGTGTGATATTTCCCCAATCCAAAGCCCAATTTAGCCTAGATAATATTTAAATCAGGAAAGCTGGCTGAGCAGGGATTTGATTTTATTTATTTTTAACATTCAAGATGTCCCCTAAGTCATGTTATCATTTCACAGCAAGGCTGTGGGAGTCTGTAAGAAGAACTTAGTCAAGCGTCTTCTCGTGCTGTTTAACCTTCCTACGCATCCAGGGTTATAACTAACTCCAGGAGGTGCAAAGCACCACCTTAAACACACATAACACACAGAGGGATGCGTGCACAATTAACCTGCACAATCTAATTCTTCACTTATTCCCAGAAACGACCATCCAAAAGGGATTGAGCCTTCTTCAGGCTGCTGTCCAAATGCTTTTATTTGAATTCCACCCAGAAAAATGACAGCGGCAGCTGGGTCCCTACCATCAGGAACTGCCAGGAAAAGAAAGCAAAGATTCTCAAAAAGAATTTGCAATGCGGTTGACCTCAAGGAAGTAAGCGCTGGCCACTCGAGTACACAATAGCTACCTTATCTCACTCCCAGGTTGTGTGTTTAAGGTGTTTCCTGTTTAGCCTTCTGCTTGTGTTCACCCATTGGAAAGGGCTAGCACAGAAAAGGAGAAAGTGCATGGGTTATGAAGCCATGGCACCTAGAAACCAGGACTGGGAGGGGGGACCCCAAAAGATTGCACCCCAGCAAAAGTTGCCTGTAAAATTGCCATTTTTAAAAAAAACACGTCAGATGGAACAATTTGCATTTGTGGATTGAAAAGGTGCGGTTTCACTGGGGTTCGATGGAGTGATAGGTCACTCAGCTGCGGTCAGACAGGAGAGCAACCAAATCCACTTACGAAAGGTCTAAGTCAGCAACTTCATTGTTTTTCTACCTATATTACAAGAATCTTCCCTGACTGCTTGCTTTTCCCTGGAAACAACCAGATAAGGTTTCTGGGTTGTGGATGGTTCCCCAAGCTTGTTTCAATATCATTTCTGAACATTTTGTTACCAAACTAGGTAACTTCATTAGCAGTCCTATTCTCCTTAGCTTATAAATGTCTTGTGTGCCAGTGGGGTCAGCTGGCCGTGCGATTGGTTGTTTGTTTGGAGCTACATTTGAATTCTGAGCAGCTGGTTGGTTCTCTTGTTGATTGGCAGTTCGAATATTTGAACGAGATAAGGTGTCCTGGAATTTGGAGGGGACAATCAGGCTTATGCTACTTGCAGCTGTGCAAGGATTCAAAGCTAGTTCCCTGCTTGACCCCCTCCTTCCTGCCTAGCTGGGAGTTTCCTAACAGCTGCCCAGGTTGAAAATGTGAAGGGTTTGCTATCCTGGATGGAGTTCAGGCTACGTTTTGGAGGAGAGCAAGCTCAGATGTGGGATACTCAGCCCCTACCAAAATGGCCTTCTGCTTCTCCTCACCTTGACATTTCTGTGGTGTATCCGCGAGGGTTGGCACTTCACACTGCTGGTGTTGCAGCATCCGGTGCATCGCTTCACTTCCACGCAGGGAGGCCATATCAGAAAGTTTGCCGAAGTCGGATCGATTTGGCTCCGAGGAATCTCGTAAATGACCGTCCGCGTCTTGCAGACCGCAGGAATGGCTTCCTCTGTAGAAAAAAATGAGACACACGATAGAAAGGTGCAGCTGGGGACTCGAGAACAGAATACTTGCTCTGCATACAGAACGCCCTGGGTTCGATCCTGCCATCTCTGGGTTCATTTGCCCCCAAAACTGGCAAGAGTGCTCGAAGAAAGACAGGGAAAATTCAGACAATCAGATAACTATTTGGTACCGAGTGCCCACGTTCCTATTTTATCGATTTGTGCCAGGTACAAAGAATCGGGGCCCTATATGAAGTTGCAGCTCACAATATTTATTGCTCATGCAAGAATCTGATCAACTACAGTTCAACACTAAATTGGCACCAGATAAAGGTCAACTGAATTCAGGAGGTGATTGGAATTGGATCACTTGTGGCAACATAAGGACTCTCGGCTAATGATTCGTTTAACTCCACCACCCAGCTCTGCCTGTTCTTCTCTTACATTTGATTCAGGAAACTTCGGTCCTGTTCCATCCTCCATAGTTTTAGCCTGCCTCACAAAATACGGTAAGAATAATATTTCAACTTGTATGAGTAGCAGTGAAAGGTCTGGAAATATATATATTTATAGTAATTTCCCTTCGTATTACAGCCAACTACTACGCTGTTACTTTCTGTTACTCCTTTTTTCCCCCAACTCTGATGGCCATTTATTCCTTGAGATGAGATCCTCATCATACTTATTCCTGTATATTTTGGCAGTGAATGTATTTGACATAAATAGGTGGCTGAACCAGTTCCTAAAATCGTGGAAGATGTTGGCTTTGGGCTGGAAAGAACCAAATTCAGGTTTCCGCTTGATCATCAAAGATGCTCTCACTCAGTCCAGTTCATCCCATGGGATTGTTTTGAAGGTAAACCTAGAGGACAATCTAATGGATGTCCTAGGGCTCTACAGAAGAAGGAAGGTATATAAAGGCTACTCCTTTTCCTTCTCTTAATCGTCTAACAAAATAACAGAGTTGGAAGGGACCTTGGAGGTCATCTAGTCCAACCCCCTGCTCAGGAAGGAAACCTTATACCATTTCAGACAAATGGTTGTCCAGTCTCTTCTTAAAAATTTCCAGTGTTGGAGCATTCGCAACTTCTGGAGGCAGGTTGTTCCACTGGTTAATTGTTCCCACTGTCAGGAAGTTTCTCCTTAGTTCCAGGTTGCTTCTCTCCTTGATTAGTTTACATCCGTTGCTTCTTGTCCTGCCTTCTTCTGGGGCTTTGGAGAATAGCTTGACTCCCTCTTCTTTGGGGCAGCCCCTGAGATATTGGAACACTGTTATCCTGTCACCCCTTGCCCTTATTTTCATTAAATTAGATCTATTCTCTTTCTCCTTGTAAGGTCGTAATATTGGATGAGACTCCCTCAACAATTGCCTTGTTTAGCAATGGACATCCTGGTCCAATTGTGGTTGAAAATTGAGGACTGCTTGTAGTATCTACACCATCTCAACATTCTGCTTGAGAAGAAGGCAAGCACAGAACCGAGGCAGAGGTCCAACAGGTAGGCTCCCCCAAGGATGAAGAATTATGGAGCGCACACTGTTCTTAGAGGGAGCTGAGATCCCAACACATCTAACCCAGAGAAGCAAAAAAACTGAGCCAGGAGTTACACAAAAGGTCAACAAACAATCTCTCTTGCAAGAGGCAAGCCTTGTTATTTCATTCAGTTTTTAGAGAACCCCAGTTAGTTGCAAATCAGTGAACTAAAACAACTATCAAGCACCACATTCCCTCACTCAGATTTCACCAGGAGCGTGCAGGAACATGAAAACTGAATGTCAGGCATTTTTTCAGCATATTATAACCCTGGAAGATGACCGAGCTATTGGGGGAGAAAAAAAACACAATGGCATGCAATCTCTTTTCTGTTTATTTGCAAAATATTTTCCTCTCTTTTAGGCTTTTTTTAATTATTATTTCAATTCTACGCCAGCCACAAAGTCCTTCCAAAGATTATTCCCTGCCGTGGTGCATTTAAAAAAAATAAAATCTCGATTCTTACCAACACTTCTTTTTCTGCGAATAGATCTAGGGTGGTTTTCTTGCAACAGCTTAGCTGAGTGGATCGGGTGGGAGATCAGATTTGTTTCTGCTGCATCGTCATAGCCTAAGAAACGAAGAAGAAGAAAAAACAGACGCCAAACTTTCAGGATTTCAGATTAAAGATTGCTTTCTTTGGTTACTCAAAAAAAGTGACATTTAACCAACATTCAATTCTTTAGCCAGCTTTTTTTTCCCCACAGGGAATCAACATTTTTGACTTCCTGGTTCTTACTTCCAGGACCATGAATGGCGACTCAAACCCAACATCAGGAATTCTTTTTTATTATTAATTATTCTGGAAATGGTTGCTTTTCGGACTCGGCCATTCAAAAATCTCATATTATTATTTACAGTGCCAGAAGATTTGTGGCGACACTAAAAGCAGCCACATTTGTCAAACAAAGCTAAGATATGGCTCTGCTGCATTTGGATACGTTCTTGGTGAGCTTCCAAAATGAGAAGATCTTTTGAGACTCTTCTGAACATGATTTTTTCCCCTTCCAGCAGTCTGTCCAAAAGGAGAAGGAGGAGAAGTCACTGAGAAGTGGGGAGAACTGTAGCCAGAAGAATGGACATCTCCACCGACTTTTAGCATGGGTTCCACCAATGCTTCAGCCCCGTCCACCACTGTGTCCCACCCACCATCTCATCTCCCTACTGGAAAAAAAATTATCCATCCCACATCATGAATGATCCTTCTCTGTCATACCCAATTCCCACCTTTTTGATTCAGGTGTCTCCCCCAAAAAAAGAAGAAGGCCAGATCTAAGATCTAAGAGCTATACACAATATCAACTAGATGGTGAGAAAGCCGCCTTATTCCTCAAATCAAAAATTTCACCCCTCTTGTTTGTGAGAAGCTCTTCCAGACTGCTGCGAATACAAGACTCTCTCTTCTATGGCCATGAATTTTGCCCCTCTTATTTGTAAGTTCTTCCACCCTGCTGTGGACACAAGACCTTCTTCCCTTGTATCAGAAGATACACCAACCCAGCTACACCAAAGCTATGGAAAAGTTTTGGAGCCGATACAGTTGAGTTCATACAGTTACTCTTCCATTCAACAGGCCCTGATGTTTACCCAAAAAAAACATCTGGCAGCAAGTTTTGAAGACTATTTAAGAGGTGGGGGTCTTGTGCAAACCTGGCTCACAGATTTATCTTCCACGCAAGTAAGTATCTGCAAGGGAGGACTTTGAAGCTGTCTCCCAAGATAAACCAGTCTGAAAATGTTTGGGAGTCAAGTAACAATCAGACTTGTTTGGACAGGAATGTTCGACAAAAGTATTTGCATTCACCTCCCCGTGCAGCGGAATTTGGTGGCACTGTATGAAACCATTTCAGCACGTTCTTCTTGTGTTTTATCAGAGATGTCAGGTTTTTGTTATCACTTTTGGCTTTGGCGCAGACGATATTAAAGGAAGATTAGGATCTTGATCTCTCGCTCGCTCGCTCACTCACACATACACAAGTGCAGACACAATGGGAAGAAGGTATTGGGTTCACTAAAGAGTCAGGATTTCTATCCATACCATGGGGTAGAGGGAATCGTCCTCATTTTGATTGAATTTTTGTTTATTTTTTATTTTGATTCCTATAACTAGTTGGGCTGAGAGAGAGAGAGAGTGACTGACCTAAGGTCATACAATCAGCTTTAATGCCCAAGGTGGGACTAGAACTCACCATCTCCTGGTGGTTGGCCCAACTGCCTTTCATGAATAGGCGGAACTAGAACTCACAGTCGCCTAGTAATTGGTTCAAAGTCACCCAGCTGGCTTTCATGGCTAAGGCAGGACTAGAACTCCCAGTCTGCTGGTGATGGGTCCAAAGTCACCCAATTGGCTTTCATGAATAGGCTGAACTAGAACTCACAATCTTCAGGTAATTGGTTCAAAGTCACCCAGCTGGCTTTCATGCCTAAAGCAGGACTAGAATTCACCATCTCCTGGTGATTGGCCCAGGATGCAAATGCCAGAGGGACAAAAAAAACACCACCAAATTGGGGGTCACCAATGGCCCATCTTTCACTTACCCTAAACTCCCAATAACTATTTTTAGGCACAAGGGAATAATTTCTGCCAAGCCAGCAACCCTATACTGGTAACTTTACTTCAGTTATTATGGAGAATGGAAGACCAAGATGAAAAGATCCATCATTTGGTCAACTCTTAAAATGTATTGTGCTTTTCAGCGGTAGGCTAGCTTCCAAATTCTTGGCTTAAGTTATCTGCAGCTTAACTCTCAAAGTCAAGAGGGGGGGGGGGTTTGATGCAGAATCCTTTTTTTCTCACTCTTCATCCGTAGGACACTCTTTATTCCCAAGCCCACCCCCTCAAGAGTCCCACCAAATAATCTTCTCGTGCCGAGGAAATCTGACATTCATCTGCACAAAATGCAGGTGTGTTACACATACTCATGGGATCATAGAAATACAGTGGCCTTCCCCCACCTTAGATGCCTCAGAGGTTGGGGTGCCAACCCAGAATGGTAGTTTCCCAATATATTCGGATAATAGAGCCTTGGGAGAAGGCACACCAAAAGATCATTTGAGAAGTGAAACGGGTTCGATCAACAGAGAAAAGGAAGGGATGACAGATAAATAAGCAACACAAATGTCCTTGGCAAACTATTTCAATGGAACATGTAGTCAGGTTTAGAAGTCAGGTATGGTCAGGTCCAATTAAAGGCTTGAAAAAAGAATGTCCATGAGATTAAAGAAGGAAATGTGTCCTCAAATAACTTTGGACATCTCCTACGCTTAGAGGGACGTGACTGTTGCAGAAACCAACAACGAGTAGTTAACTTTTATTATATGATAATAGTTGGCACCGTTTCTGCCTTTAATGTTCTTTTCAGAAGATTTTATGAGGCAGGTGAGGCTGACTGCACACTCCCATTACCACAACTTCTCCTCTGAATTCCTCAAAAGCAAGTTAAGCCAAGGTGGTTCTTTTCATTTGCATTGATCCCATTGTTTGGTGGAACCTCAAGAGTTGAACTTCTAGGGTGGCAGAAGAGTCAGATGGTGGGGTGAAGCCAAGAGTTCCAGCCAAGGAGCTAGCCACAAGCTCTTCACAACCTGAACAAAATCCCCAGCTCTTATGTGGTATAAAATAGACCACAATTGATATGTACCTCCAGAACAAAGATGGTATTATAAGCCTAGATGAATCTACATCTGATTCTGTCCTGTTGCAAAAACGTGCATGAAGGGCCCTATAAGACACCACAACCCTCATACCAAGATCCTAATCTGATGTTCCAAACTAGCCTTCTCCAAAGCAATTGCCTTGATCTGCAGGTTCCAAAATTATGAGAGTTGGTGCTGATACATCTGGAAAGCATCCCAGTTGCTTTAAATACTACAACACACTTAGGAGAAATTGAAAGGAGAATGAATGATCAAAATATGGACGTGGAAAGTCATCGCTGCATGACAGAGCATCTATTTTAAATTGACCATGTTCAATTCTTGACCATTATTCAGCCTGGAGAAATTCCTACCTAAAATTCAAGAGAACCTATGTCAGGTAGTGTTGACACTGATGTGCTGGATAAACCAAGAACGACTTGTAAGCCAGTAAAATCTCCCCTCAAAAATGTGGAGATCCATAGCCGGAGGGCCTAGACTTATGATGTTTAATTACCGCCATTTAATACATACTATCTTCTTGAAAGACTTAAAAAATACACACGATGATTGCACCTTTCCGTCAGCACTGTGACAATGCAGCCTCTATTCATAATTTTTTTTCCCCCTTTCTGTTTTTTTTTTTTGCAAAAGCCGGGAACAAAATGAGAACACGCCACAACCTGTTGGATTGGCTTTCGCTGTCTCTCGCTTTGTAGAGAACAAACTCAATGGCAAGCTTTCAAATAATGGCACCTGAAACAACCACACGGATCAAAGAAGCACGAGAAAAAAGGCAGAAAACCTGGCATTCGCATCACATATCGTTCATATCGCATCAGAGGAATGACAACGAAGTCTTTGGGCTTGGTTTCCAAGTCGTCAGACGATTCCAAAGATGGACAAGGATGACAATATCTTTCCCTTGATCGTTCTCGCTTTTGTGACCGGCAGCCCCGTTGAAGGTTGTCCTTGGCTTAAAAACCATTCATTTAGCAACCGTTCAAAATTAGGCCCTGGAAAACAAGTGAGCTACAACTGGGTCCTCATATTTACAACCATTGTAGTACCCTCGTGGTCACATGATCAAAAATCGTGGCTTTGGGGAAATGGCACGTATTTACAATACTTGCAGACTCTGGAGAAGATCATAACCAAGGAAACCAACAAATGAATCAATCAAGAACAAATCAATACAAAATCTACATTCCAAGTACGATTGACCAGGTTCTGATTATTGTATTCTCAACATATTACATGAAGAGGAAGAGGGGGGAGGCGGGGGAGGGGGAGGGAGAAGGAAGGAAGGGAGGGAGGGAAAGAGGGAAGGAGGGAGAAAAGAAAGGAGGGAGGGAGGGAGGGAAGAAGGGAGGGAAGAAGGAAGGAAGGAAGGAAGGAAGGAAGGAAGGAAGGAAGGAAGGAAAGAAGGGAGGGAGGAAAGAAAGAAAGAAAGAAGGGAGGAAGGAAGGAAGGAAGGAAGGAAGGAAGGAAGGAAGGAAGGAAGGAAGGAAGGAAGGAAGGAGATAATTAGCGACAAGGTGGATGAATTCAATTACCATGATGATGGGGGTACCATTGGGAGTAAATCAGGAAAAATTGATCGATGTGGATCAACCCTGGCTCGTTGGCATATAATCAATCAAAACAACATTATGCAGAGAACAGAACAGAAAAGCAGTCACGAAGACTAAGCCAAAGGAATTAAACCACAAAATAAGAGAAGGAAACAGCAAAAACTGGTCTGAATCAATACTATCCCCCATGTCGCCCTAATTTTCTATCCTTCCAAATCATGCTTGAATCCCCAGATCTATACGCTATTTGATGCAGTATTTTCTTAATTCTTTCTTTTTTTAAAAAAAAATCACCCTCTTCCTTTTTGAGATCGTTTTAACTTCATCAGCCACACTTCCCGCCCCCCCTACATTTGTCCTGCTTGATCCCATCCTTGACCCAAGTGTCAGCACGGGAATATTCATAGCTATATTACAGGAGACCAGAAGCCTCTTTTTTTTCTACGTCACTTGAATTCTAAAACAGATCTTACGATTCTCCGGATCGTTCTCCGATGCCCAGGAGGCTGATTGGTGCAATACTCTCATAATAACACAATACCACGAATAGTCAGATTCAGCCTCAAAAAGCGTGGAAAAGAAAGGAGAGCGTGATGCAGCAAAGAGACTGGGAAGATGGCCAGGCACCGTCAAACAAGGCAGAATTACAAATGCACCTTGGCCTTGCCGATTGGAGAACTTCAAAGAAATTCCTCCTATTTTCCCCCCAACAGCCACCCAGTGTGGTGACTGAGAGAGCGAACATCTGGCCCAGAGTCACCCAGCTGACTTTCATGCCCAAGGCAAAACTAGAATTCATGTCTCCTGGTGATTGGTCAAGGTCACCCAGCCAGCTTTTATGCTTAGGGGAAGACTAGAACTTAAGCAGGAGACCCTATACCATTTCAGACAAATGATTGTCCAGTCTCTACTTAAAAACCTCCAGTGATGGAGAACCCACAACTTCTGGAGTGAGCCGTTCCAGAGATTAATTGTTCTAGCTGTCAGGAAGTTTCTCCTTAGTTCTAGGTTGCTTCTCTCCTTGCTTAGTCTCCATCCGTTGGCTTCTTGTCCTGCCTTCAGGCGCTTTGGAGAATAGCTTGACTCCCTCTTCTTTGGGGCAGCCCCTCACATATTGAAACACTGCTCTCCTGTCACCCTTGGTCCTTCTCTTCATTAAACTAGACATACTCCGTTCTTGCATTCTTCGTCTATTTTAGCCTGTTTTTCTTCTTTTTTTCTCACCATGAACCAAAGATTCTTGGACTGTTCATCATTTCCCACCAAGCTTGACCAAATCTGGATCTGTTCCTTCCAGAACTCCAGAAGAGATCACAAGTCCATTTAATGAATGGCCACCACACTGGGCCAGAAGGAAAAGTCACCTTTTACACATGTGTTATCTCACTCATTACAGTCATTCCCCTGGTTCAGAATTTTATAGTATCGGTCGTGAACTTGGAACTTTCAAGAGGGCATCGGGCCAAAAGTGGACGCCAGCTTCAAGCCTTCCCCAAGCAAATCAAAGCAACCTCACGAAGGAGCAAGCCATTTTATCGTTCCATCCAGAAGTCACGGTGGGACCGCACCTATCAAGTAGTATGAACTTTGGAATATTTGTCAAGATGCCATGAGGTGCTATGGCAACCATTACAACCCTCACTGTAAGGCGTCCGCTTAAAGAAGAATGAATAGAAGCTACATGTAGTATTGACTTACAACAGTTCATTTAGTGGCCGCTAGACATTACAACAGCACTGAAAAAAGTGACTTGGGACCATTTTTCACGCAACCGTTGCCGCAGCCACATGGTCACGCGATCAAAATTTGGACGCTTGGCAACTGACTCACAGTTTCCAAGCTTCTGGAGACATGCAGAGTGCCACCGTAGGTAGGGTGAGATAGGGAGAACTAATTGGACCCAGATCAAGATATTAACTTAGTTTTCCCATTTCTGCCTTCCATTGAAGACCTATATACTGCACAAACCAGGAAGAGGGCTGTGAAAATATCTACAGACCTCTCCCACCCTGGACATAAACTGTTTCAACTTGTTCCCTCAAGACGATGCTACGGGGCGTTGCATGCCAAAACAACTAGACACAAAGACCATTCCCCCCGCCCCCGTGCCATCACCCGGTTAAACAACTAATTCCCAAAACACTGTCTTATGCAGGGCAGGGGTCTTCAAGCCATAACATTGTGCTATATATGGTAGAACTTTGTCCTCATGGATCTTGGATCACTCTTCCTTTGCATCAGCACGATCCAGCTTAAAAATAAAAGGCCCTTTGATGACCGCTGCTCAATTATGGCTGTGGGTCAGCCAGCCTTTAATTTTGAGCATATGAGTGAGTCTATAGATCGGCTTGAACTCACGGCATTTCCTTTTGAAGCCAGTTGAGTATTGAGTAAACCCAAATGGATTAAACCCAAACCAAATCAACCAGTGTTTCTCAACCTTGGCAACTTGAAGATCTGTGGACTTCAACTCCCAGAATTCCCCAGCCAAGCAGTTGAGAAACCCTTACACTGCGGAAACCTGGCTTAAGATTTGGGGGCCAGGAACAGGCTGAACTTCAGCAGGAAATTCTCCCAACTTTTTGAGTCAAAATGTCATGGGGAGAGAAATACTCCAGTAATTGTAACTGTGGTGGCCTTGACCTATGGCTGTTTTGCTATGGTGATGTTTGAAGACGTCTGGCATATACAATGAAGTCAGAGCAAATTCCACTCTTATGACAATCGTTCTTTGATTATAGTTTTAGGCTTCCAAATAGGCCTGGCTAAAATTGTGGATGTGTGGATATGATTAGCCTCCCAAAGATTTTTTACATGCTCGTGGATTACGACCCTTCAAATATAAATTATCTTTCTGAAGCCCAGAGTCTGTAAAACTGAAGGACAGGTCAGGCTATCCCACTTTGGGATCGTCTGTGCAGTTCAAGAATTCAACATGAAAAACCATGTTCGGTTTGGTGTTTTTTTTTTCAGCCCTTCCAGCTATCTAAATTCATTTGGATGCTCCTAGTAGGACACCAAGAGCCATAAAAATCCGCTGTTGTTTAGGACTTAAACGGCCACTAAAATAAATGAATTCCAACTGTCTAATATTAGGATACTCGTCGTCATGATTTCCATCAGTTGGGGAATGAGGTTTGCAAAGAGGAGGAAGAGAAAGAGAACTGTGGGGTCCTTGGTGCTCTCTGAGCTTGGTAGTTTTCTTGCAGACATTTCAAGACCCAACTAGGGAACACCATCAGTGCTAGAAGGGAGTAGTTTTGCAAGGAGGAGGAGGAGGAGGAGGAGAAAGGACAGGAGGGGGAGTACTGTGGGGTCCTTGGTGCTCTCTGAGCTTGGTCATTTTCTTGCAGACATTTCATGATCCAACTAGGGAACATCATCAGCGCCCCTGGGTGTTCTTGTTTATATACCCCATAGGTAAGTCTTGTGTAGTTACCTGGTTAGGGTCATGAAACGTCTGCAAGAAAACCTCCAAGCTCAGAGAGCACCGAGGACCCCACAGTTCAACCTTGAGCTTCTCTCGGTAGCATCTCACTATCTAAGCAACTCTGGTCTTACTCTTCATACATGCATTCGTTTTGAATTTTTCACCTGCAGCGTGGATCAACCAACCAGCAGGAGCAATTCAAATGGCTACCAAATTGCAACTTCATTTATTTTATTTATTTATTTATTTATTTTAAAAATGCATTTTTGGCTCCCGAGGCCTGAGATGGAGGCCACCACTCAAAGGGGCCTTCTTTTCCAACCATCTGTGGATGCTTTATCAGCCGCCACCAGAAATATAGCGAGAGAAAGGAACTCCGCTGTCCTATTTTTAATCATGCAGGAATATTTATTTAGATCATAATCCGCGGAATTGATTCATCCCGTTAAAAAGACAGAGAATCCTGAGGAAGTGCCTTCCTCGGTGAACAGTCCTAGAAAAGCGTAAGAATCGAACCAGTCTGTCTGTGGATCTCCCAGGAACGAGAGCTAATGAGAGTATCTCTTAAATCTTTTATACACCACTTTGGCAGGATCAATGTTTTTAACAAAGCCCTGAATGTCTCAGCCAATTTGCTCCACCACGGCTAAAATGATTTGTGGGAGTTTCTCTGTCTTATTATCCTGCAGAGCAGCGAATACATTAAATACCTAAAAGATAAAGACTCCGAGAAAAGGTCTTCTGCTGGAGAGGCCGATCGTGTTTGTTTTTTTTTGTTTTACAAAGTGCTCTGTCACGCAGAAGGCTGGAGGGACATTTGGCAGCATTTGGCAAAGTGAAACCCAGAGCAAACTTTGTTTAATAAATAATCAATATCAATGGAAGAGAATATTTGTAGCCCAGGCTTGAATTGGGAGTCCGTGGTGCTCTCTGGGCTGGGTTATTTTCTTGCAGATGTTTCATGACCCAAATGGGTAACATCATCAGTGCTAGAAGGAAGTAGGGTTTATGGATAGAGATGGAGGAGGAGGAGGAGGAGGAGGAGGACTTGGGGACCTCAGTGCTCTCTGAGCTTGGTTGTTTTCTTGCAGATGTTTCATGACCCAACTAGGTAACATCATCAGAGCTAGAAGGAAGTGGGGTTTATGGATAGAGATGGAGGAGGAGGAGGAGGAGGAGGAGGAGGAGGACTGGGGGGACCTCAGTGCTCTCTGAGGTTGCTTGTTTTCTTGCAGATGTTTCATGACCCAACTAGGTAACATCATCAGTGCTAGAAGGGAGGGGGGTCTGCAGAGAGGAGGAAGAGGAAGAGGACGAGGACAATGACTGTGGGGTCTTTAATGCTCTCTGAGCTTGGTTGTTGTCTTGCAGGCATTTCATGACCCAACTAGGTAACATCATCAGTGCTAGAAGGAAGTGGGATTTATGGATAGAGAGGGAGGAGGAGGAGGAGGAGGACTGTGGGGTCCTTGATGGTCTCTGAACTTGGTTGTTTTCTTGCAGGCATTTCATGACCCAACTAGGTAACATCATCAGCTCTAGAAGGAAGCGGGGTTTATGGATAGAGAGGGAGGAGGATGAGGAGGTTGCAGTGTCCCGGGGGGTGTCACGTGATCCCCTTTTGCGACCTTCTGACAAGCAAAGTCAAAGGAGAAACCAGATTCACTTCACAACTGTATTACTACCTTAGCAACTGCAGGGACACATTTAATGACACGGCAAGCAAGGTCATACGACGGGGCAAAACGCACTTCAATCTTTCGCTTAGCCCCATAAATGTGGGGTCATTAAGTCGAGGACTACCTGCACCCTAAAATTCAAAGTACACAGTCCAGTGGGACAATATATTTCATGGGCACTCAGTCCAGAAGTGCACATTAAATGATGGTTTATCACAATTCCAGCCTCTCTCACGTCCCGTTGCATTGCAGCTGCAATAGGAGTGACTACCGAGGTCTGTCGGAGCTAGGCGCTCTGTGCTTAAACCAAATTGTAGGGCGCTCTAGCGAAGCTTAAAACTAGATAAACGCTGTGTTTTTTTTTAATTCGGAAAAAGCCCTCGTTTGCTCGCCCGCCTTTCAAGAGGTATTCCGTGATATTGTGAGTCCCCCATGTGTTTTCCTTCAGCTTCTTCTTGTCCCCGGCCCTCAACAAACACAGCTTTAAAATATACACAAACACACACAATGAAACAGCCACACAATTCCCACAGCTGTAGATGACCCATCCTTCAGCTGTTCAATAGACTTTTTGTTTGCCCAGTACACAAGAGTCTGCCAAGTTCCTCTCCTTGTCTTTGTCTCTTCTGGCTGACAAGAAAGGGCCAAGCTTTCTCAATCTTTTCCCATCTTCAACATGGGAGAAGCTGGTTGCAACCACACTTCTTCTCCAGAAGATCGCTTACCTGTGTGCAGGCTTTTGTGTGTGCTAATAATCATCGATTCTGGGGATTTAAAAAAAAAAAACCACTTGGCTAAAGTCTGTAGCTCTCCATGGGGGATCCTTGGGAGCAGCAACTGACTTCACAGCATCATTAAGCATAATGATGCAATGATGTTCATCACGTTGATTCAGGGCTTGTTCCAGAATTCTGTATCTCACCTAACCTGCTTTTGGATCCCAGTTGTGTTATGCGCACCAGTGGCAGTCAACCACTGAGCCATTACTTTGCCACCTATTTGAGTCCACTCTTTAAAACTAGAACACATACCTAACTCTTCATATTCCACCTTTGAACTTCCAAGCCCTTCCCTGAGTGGTAGAATTCGCAAGGACAAAGAGTAGCCTAGATTTCATGCGCTCTGTTATTAAATTACAATTTTGTTTATTTAGGCATGCTAATGAAATTTCCATGGGCTTCAGTTCCTACAGATGGAGAGCAGCTTAGACATCATAAAAAGGGTATTTAATTTTCTCTCCTGCTTCATAAAATAACAACTTCTGGAGAACTTGGGAGGGTAATGCGCAAGATTTTCAGCAGCTCAATCGGAGCATCCATCCATCCATATCTCCTTATATCATGAGCAGGAAGAAAGGATTGTCATCTTCAGGACCACAGAGGAGAGAAAGGAGGAGGTTATGGCTGGCTGATATGTAAATTCTCTAGAACAGTGGGGTCTCAACCTTGGCAACAATAAGATTTGTGGACTTCAAATCCTAGAATTCCCCAGCCAACAGTTGACACCCACATGCTGAACTGGGGAATTCTGGGAGTTGAAGTCCACCCATCTCAAGGTTGTCAAGGTTGAGGAACACTGCTCTAGAAGCATCGGTTACCTAACCTTGGTTGAACTCTTTCTCCCAGAGGTCATGATCTCAAATCCACTGTATATTCCGTGGTAAGAGTGTGGTGTTATCATTATTGATGCTCTACTGCCTAGTATAAACCGTTAGATATGTCTTTCCCCCCAACCCCTGTACACACCCTTCATAAGTTGTCTTCTGGAGATGGTGGTCATTGATCAACTTTGCCACAGAGACTCTGTTTTCCTTTTAAAAAAAACCCTGCTTTCTTTCTTAGATTATATATAATTTCTTTCTTAAAGCATGAGCTCACTGGCGGGTGGGATCTACACTCCTGTTTGATATCCTAATGACTCATGGATCTTGTAGCTGCTGCACATTCATGGTTGAGTTTGAGGTCACAGTTGTTGAACTCAACAGATGTTTCCCTACAGATCCTTCTTTGATGGTAGTTGGTCCTTAAGAACCCTTTGAAGGATGCCCTTCACGCTGTCATAGTCACCCTTGTTTTGCTTGCAAAATCCAGATTTCATTGCAGAGTCAGAAAACCTGAAATCAAGCAAAATTTGGGAAGCCAAGAGAACAAAGAGAAACTTTGCAATACAAGGGAGAGATTTAATTCACTCTTGTTGAGGATGGTCCATCAGAACCATCAACAAGCTACAATCTTACAGGAATCATTTCCAGAATAATGTTGGGAAGCATTATATCAGTATAAGCTATCAAGTTAAGAAATTCCATCTGACTTTTTCTATCTTCTAGGAAGTCAGTCTGACCTAAAATAGAACCCTATCCAACTTTCCCACAGATCCTTCACCAAGATTCTGACAAACACAATCTGCTCACATCAGCTTACATTTCTGGATTGGCTTTAAAGAGTAATGCATAGACTCATATCCTTTTTCCCCCCAATTCTGGGTCCAAACCTCTGCAAGACTCATGAACTCCCAAGAGGAATAATCAAGAGGAAGCCTATTTGTGTCTCATCATGGAGTCTGGGCTTAAATAATAGGAACTACAAATACAAAATTGTCAGCCTTACCAAGTAGACCAGACAGGAAATAAAAGTAGATAAATTAATTCTACCTGATAGCAAAACTACTTTGACAGACTCTTGGAGGCCTAAGAGGAAAATTCTCCCACCATCTCTGCCTATATCCAGGCGATGCTGTCTTTTATCTCGGAGGTCCCCAACCTTTTGGGCACCAGGGACCGGTTCCATGGAGAGAGGTTTTTCCACAGACAGGAGGGGGCTGGTTTTGTGTGCTTGCCTGCATCCTGCAAATGGGACTTTGCTTGTTTGTGCGGCCCGGTTGCTAGCATGCCGTGGCCCGGTACCGGTCCACAAACCGGTGGTTGAGGACTCCTGTTTTATCTAACCATTCTCCTGGCAAATTATGGGTAAAATGAAGCAATGGTCAGCATCCTTTTCATTTCTGAAGGAAAGGACAAGATGTTAAAAAGGATACTATCAAGCATGGAAAAGCAATCCCAACTCAAGAATGGATGCGATAATTGTTGTTTTAAACTACAGTAGGAAACCACTGTGAACAGCAAGCAGAGTTGTTAAGGATGCATTTACAACTTCCGTCCTGGCCCATAGCCGAAAGGATGAAATTCTGGACAGTTGACAAATATAAACCAAACACAAGTGAAGATCTGACTTCTCGTTTGCTGAAGGATCAGGGGGAAAATCTCTCCCTTTTTGGCCTGGATTTTCCTGTTTATTAAAAAATTGTAGACTAGGACCTAGGGTTCCAGGTCTACTTGAGGGTGGGGTGGGGGTAATTAAATGGTCCAGAGCTGTGAACTAGTTTGATCTTTTAACAATCTCCTTGGTGTCTCTTTTAGTGATAGAACCACTCCACCCGCTCCTGCTGGGATCATACAACCCCAAATATCTGGGTTGAAGAACCACAATGCCTACGTTCAACTCATATATCCTGCTCAAGACAAGCATACAACATCTGAAAAGGATGGACCGGGTTCACACAGGATGTGAAGACAGTGGCCAAAGTGATGGTCTCAAAGACACAACGATGTTTTTAGCTGGGTTTAACGTGATGCCAATCTAATCCGAGTGCCCCAATGAGTTTCAGCAAAGAAGACATGAAGCCTTCTGAAACCATTGTCTTGGTTATCAGGATATCACGGAAGGAGGGGAACAGCGGCTAGTCAATAGCAAAACACCGGAAAGAGAAGATGGAAGTAGAGCAGCTTCTGCAGAATGGTAGTCTTCCCAAGCTTTGTATACGCTATTGAATCTTAGCTACAAAGAGCATTATGAGCATCTATTGTTGGCTGTGACCATCAAGCTCTTTCTAACAACAGCCAATTGATTGCCACCCATACAATGAGGCTTTCAAGGGAGAGAGAGAAAAAACACTGACCAAGACAGAAGAGGCAATGATATTATTTAATGCTGCAGACGAAGGATAAGCAGATACTGACAGTATCGACATGTTGGAAGTTTGGTATGATGCAAAGGTTAGGGGCGTAACACTGGACCCTGAGAAGCCCCCCACCCTTATGAGCACAGAGTCTACTAGATGACTTGAGTTGGCCATCACTTCTCAACCAAACCTTCATCAAAGGACTCTTGTTGGATAAATTAGAGAGAAAATCTCCTGCCCCTCAGTGCTATCTTGAGCGTCTGGAGAACAGGTGGAAGGAAAACAGGAAGACCTTAATGTAAGAATGTAGCTACTAACAGAAGTGGAAGACACCAAGAATGATCCACATCAATTGAAAGTACAAAGCTGGCCCTTCGGAGGAGAAACGTGGATCGATCAACAGCTTAAAAGATTTTGGAGGAAGATCTGAAAATGGTGTTGAGGCTTCCCCCACCCCAACAGCAGCCTGGATCCACAGCAAAATAAATAAGTAAAGATTGCTGGACAAATGCTTGTTAAGTCAAGAACTACCTGTACTGTGCTTTGTTCAATGGAGTTTTTGGCCTAGACTGTTGCAGGAACCCGGCCAATAAATTACAAGCATGTGTCTATCAATAGGCATCCAACTTTCTGACATCCAACGTTCAAACTCTGCCAAACGGTATAATGTATCCATTGCCCAGGACAGTCTTAGCCATCTATTTAGCTCCATTTCAAAAAAAGCCATGAAGAGCTAGTCCATACAGATGAGGTCATCACTCACTGCCTCTCAAGGGTGAGAGAAGCAAAGAATTTGACGTGGCTGATGAAATGCTGCAGTCAGAAAAAAACAACTCTCAACCGTAGCCAACATCAACTCCGATCTGCACAGAGATCCTTTTTAATGACGATGAGTGATGTGTTGGGCCAGAAGGTATCAACTCTGTTGTTGTTGGGTCTCCGGAGTGCGTCTGGTCAACCACCCAGACGGCAAAGATGGGTTAGGATCGGGTGTCAGCCAAACTTCTGCCCGGTTTAGTCTTCACAGAAGAAGGTTTGAAGCAGAGTGACCTTCTCCCTCTAGCCACATCGTCTCCAGATCGCATTAAAGTCTGCGGGAGGTAGTCCCAACTCGGTTAGGTTTATATTCCATGAATCATGGATGCTCTAAATCTCCATTGTGCCACCTGTCAGTGTACACTGGTGTTCCCTCGCCTAAGCTTTCAATGAACAAATTGATAATGTTGTTGAGCCTTTGGTCCTCTCTGAGCTTGGTTGTCTCCTTGCAGACATTTCATTCCCCAACTAGGTAGCATCATCAGAGCTAGAAGGGTGGGGGGTTTGCTCTCTGCTTATATAATGTAGCTTGCCCTACAGGCAAGTCTTGTGGAATGAGTCCAATTATCTAGTTGGGTCATGAAACATCTGCAGGCAAACAACCAAGCTCAGAGAACACCAAGGACTCCACAGTTCAACTTTGAGCTACATATATACCCTTCTACTGACAGTTTTGTTCTTGCTGAAGTCTATACCAATTGCTTCCAAACAACGTAGTGCAGAAAACCATGTGGAACAACCAGAGATCTTGATCTAATGGAGCTTTGCTTCAAGGAATGAAATGAACTCAGAATGACAGAGTTGGAAGGGACCTTGGAGGTCCTCTAGGCCAACCTCCTGCTCAAGCAGAAGACCTTATACCAGGGGTAGGCAACCTTGACTCTTTTATGACTCATGGACTTCAACTCCCAGAATTCCTGAGCTGGCATGGCCGGCTCAGGAATTCTGGGAGTTGAAGTCCATGAGTCATAAAAGAGCCAAGGTTGCCTACCCCTGCCCTATACCATCCCAGTAAAATGGCTGTCCAGTCAATTCTTGAAAACCTCCAGTGATGGAGCACCCACAACTTCTGAAGGCAACTCGTTCCACTGATTGCTCTAATGGGTATGTACTGGAAGGGCAAGTGATGCCCCCTGCATGACGTCATCTTACAAATGTGCTTGCATCAGACATTGGGAGGCACAATGCCCTCAACAAACACACCCTCATTGCCAGTCCTCATGGCCAGAGACCTATGGCACACCCAAACATCCCTCTGATGCTCTATCCAAAGAATGGCAATATCGGAGCATAACCCAATAAGCACAACATCATTCCAACTTTAGCCAACATCATTGGCCAATTATATGAAAGCATAAGGAGGCGAGATGCTCCCAGCTCATGTCTAGTCTCTAGTGGATATTCAGAATATGGCCGGTTCTTCCATGCAACATGAGGTCTTTACTACATGAGGACAATACGCTTGGAGGCCACACAGTACATCAAAAAGAGCACTCTCCACCAACATCTTCCTGAGGTCCTTAATTGTTGACTCAACTTTACCCAACAGCAGGGTTTGTCCAATCCTTCTCAGACAGAAATACTACCTGTTGAAGTCCTAACCTAAACTTATCACTCTCCCTGGAGATAAACCGTCCTCTGTTGATACTCATCTGGACTGAATATCTCAAAGTCTTCCTTGGGAAGAAGAAGAGCAGGAAAAAAATGGAATTAAAGATTGGCCAAGCTTGACTCCACACCTCATTGTAAAGCCCGTGGCTAAGGAGGACGCATGTTCTACCAAGAATTTGAAGAGAAGGTCGGTATATTGCGCTCGTCAAAAATTCACCCCGGAGAATGAGCCTCCAGCAAGGACTGTACTGACCCAGCGCTCTTGTCCATTCTGCAAAAGTGAGAGGAGGAATTAAAACCCAAAATTGTCTGGAAGGCAACCTGGCGACGAAGCCCAGGAAAGACCCCCACCGACCAGCACAGAGTCCACCTTGAAAAGGCCGCCGAAGCATTACATGCGCGACTGTGAGCTGCACGGAAAAAGCAAGCAAGCAAGCAAACAAATGAAAACAAAATCAATCTAACACAACAGGCAACCCTTCTGAAGGGAGAGCAAACACGCTCCCCTTGTACAAAGTCTCCTTTGAGTTAAGTCAAGGGTCTGGTCATGCATTTTTCTTGGCAGAGAAAGCAATTTACCACTGATTTCTTTAGAGGTAAACCCTGGGACTTACAGGGGTCTCCTGTCCCGGAGATTTAGCCAGCTCTGACCTCGATTCAAGGTCTGATTCAAGGCCTTGAAGATGAAGTGTGGAACTGTCTTTAGGGCAGAGGCCCTGCTGGGCCTGGGAATGACCTGCCAAGGCCACCACCAGCCTGCCAAGGGGACAGGCCCCAAACCAACAAATGCAAGCAGATTTTCCTTGCCATGAATTAAACGGCCCGCCTAGATCCATAACAATTGTTCCCTTCAGCCGGGGACAGAAAAATGACAGAAAAATGACATTTTTTTCCCCCGCAGGAGTTTGGAGGCCACAAAAGTGAGATTTTTCAGGGTTCAGTTCTCCCCCCCCCTCTCCCCCTGCAGAGTTGCACGCTGCTGCCCTCCCTCTTGCGATAAAGAAAAGGAAAAGCATTTGCCTGCTTGCCGTACCACCTTGTGCAATTCCACGGAAACGAAAAGGAAAAAGAAAAAGAGAGAGAGAGAAAAAAAAAGAAATAGGCACACTGCAAAATCTCCTGACGGATTCAGCCTTTAGGCAGGCCGAATGAAAGTCGCTCCCCCCACCCAAAAAAAAAAAGCAGAGCTTGCTGCAATCCAGAGTTTAAACTTTCAAAGGCTCCTTGTAATTCTTCTTTTTTAAATAATAATAATAATAATAATAATAATAATAACAACAACAACAACAACAAGCATTAACAACTGTGCCGTCTTTGTTTCGAAGAAATGGCTCTGCTTTTAGCAGCGCAAGCATCAACTTGCTAGATTCTTGGCGCAGGATAGGAGATGGGTAGAAACTTCCCTTCGTTGTTTTTTTAAAAAAGAAAAAGAAAAAGAAAAAAAGAGAGAAGGGAGGAGAAAAGAAATGGAAAGAAACCTCGGTTATTTCTTTCCTGCTTTCACCCAAAAAAAAACAAAAAAAACCCCCAAAAAAACAAAGCCATCTTCTCCCAATGCTGCAGATCCTCACTTTGAGTCAATTCTGGCAAAGTCTGCAGAGATCAGATTTAATAACAGGATGGTTCTGTTGCACGGACGGTAATGTTAGCAAATTGCCCATTTGCCCTTTGAAGCATTCGTCAGTCTAATGATTCAGAACATAACCTTGGGCTATTAAAAGGGAATAGCGAGATGGGCAGGCTGATTGCTTGAGAGCTGGCTGGATCCAAGTGGAAAGGAAGAAGTTTTATTTTCCCTTGTGCTTTGCAACACACAACAAAACAACGTCTTGCTTTGACGGGACTTTGTTCATAAACAAGAGTTTAGAATAGCCACACGCACACACAAAAATGCTTTTTGAAACAGCAAGAGAGCGGCGATCTGACGGACAGCTTTGTGGCTGGAGATGTAATCTGGGGAGGGATTTCTGACACCCACCAAATTGGAAAAATCATCTTCTGCATTTTAAAGGGCCTGGCGAGGGAAGGCACCCACTGAAAATATGGGGACGGGGTGAACGGCACCGCCTCTTTTCTGAACAAGATCTGAAAATCACCATCCATTTTGGAAAGAAGAAGGTCTAAGTTCCCAAATAAAGGCCCCCTCCTGTATTAAAATAGGCACACACAACCCATCAAATAAAGTCACCTCTCCTGGGGAGACGGTGCTGAATGGCTTCCTCTCCCCAAAACTGCAGGGCCAAAATGAATTTAACACCCATCTACCTTGCAGAGATGTAGATAAGATTTCTCATAGCAATTTCAACAGGGCAAGTCAATTTCAACAGGGCAGATCAATTTCAATAGGGCAAGTCAATTTCAACAGGGCAGATCAATTTCAACAGGGCAAGTCAATGTCAACAGAGCAGATCAATGACAACAGGGCAGATGAATTTCAACAGGATAAGTCAATTTCAATAGGACAAGTCAATGTTAACAGGGCAAGTCAATTTCAACAGGGCAAGTCAATTTCAACTGGGCAAGTCAATTTCAACAAAGTCAATTTCAACACGGCAAGTCAATTTCAATACAGCAGGTTGATGCAATAGGGCAGGTCAATTTCAACAAAGCAAGTCAATTCCAACAGGGAAAGTCGATTTCACTGGATCAAGTCGATTTCAATAGGGCACGTCAATTTCCGTGCAATGTTTGTTGGATCAAGGCACTTCACACCTCCACTTGGCATTCATCAAACAACCCAACAGTGCAATTCTACTCATGTTTACTCAGAAACGGGACCCACTGAACTGGAAAGCAGAATAATAACAGAATAACAGAGTTGGAAGGGACCTTGGAGGTCTTGTAGGCCAACCCCCTGCTCAAGCAGGAGACCCTATACCATTTCAGACAAATGGTTGTCCAATCTCTTCTTGAAAACCTCCAGTGTGGGAGCACCCACAACTTCTGGAGGCAAACTTTAGAACCTGTGGGCTAACAATCCCTCCAGAAAAACAAGACAGGTCCAGATGTGTCCCAATACAAAGTAAAAAAAAGCCTTTATTTTTAATCCATAACACTTGCCAGGAAATCTCGAGCCTTCATTTCAATTTTCTCTGAAAACTCTGCCTCAATCCCTATCTGTAAAATGGGAGCAGACACAGCCTCCCCTGCTGGACTATTATACTCCTGGACTCAATGAAGGAAATCAGATGTATATCCCATATTTTAAAGCCATAAGGAAGAGAACGATGGAATAGATGAACATCTAAGTGGCCTACAATAAATACCTTGTGAAAAGGCCCAGCATGTGCCTAAGAGAACGCGGCAACACAATTCATAAAATAAAGCTTGTTCCATGTGGGGTCACTACAAACCAGAACCATTTGGAGCCATTATGTTGGATGTCAAATGCAATCACGGCTATTCGTAACCCAGCTGCCACAGAACGGTGGAGCTTCCACAGCCAGGGGCAGTGTATCCCTGAATTCTCAACTGCTAGCAAAGGGGACAGGGGGCAGGCAGTGGAACAGAGAGGAAAGCTAGTCATTTTTCACAAATTAAAAACCTGCCCAAAAAAGCCCGAGCAAAAGTGCAAGAAGTCACTTCACTTTTAGATCCGTTGGGCACCTTTTCAAGAAGAATCAAAGGAACATCAGACACAAATGGGCAGACCTGTGGGGGGGGGAAGCCCCTTTTTGTGGCTTGGGAAATGGGGAGGGGGGCCAAACTCAGCCTCTCCTCCTCCTCCTCCTAAACCTCCTTCTCCCCCTTCCCCAAAGGAGGAATGGATGAAGCCCCCCCCCCCACTCAATCCATTGTGGACTCTCTCCCTGCCCCTCCCCAAGGGCAGGCCTGGATTTTTGCATTTCTAAAACTGGCCCTTTGCAGGACATTTGCCAAGATGGCCCCCCCACTCCCCAACCCCCCCTTGGTAACCACCCCCACCCCCTCGCAGCAGACATTCAGTGTTGTGGTTGGGATATAGGAAGAAATGCAAGGGAATAATTTACCTACGGAATCAATTTCCAGGAGACGCTGCAAATCCCGAATGCTGTGAATCTCGCTGTGAGCCAGCCTTTCGATCAACTCCTGAGGAATCTCCGCTTCCTTTGAAAAGAGAGGGGAGAGAGGGCAGGGCCCCCCAGTTAGTCAGTTTCCCTCCAGATCGCCTCCGGAACAGATCCCCGATCTCTAGTCAGTCAGATCACCAGCTCTCTACCGAGTCTTTCTGCAAATCACCTCTGGAGCAGATCCCTAGTCCATCAGATCACTAGATCTCTACTGAGTTCTTGCAAATCACCTCTAGTCAGTCAGATCACCAGCTCTCTACCGAATCTTTCTGCAGATCACCTCCAGAGCAGATCCCTAGTCAATCAGATCACTAGATCTCTACTGAGTCTTTTTGCAAATCACCTTCAGAGCAGATCCCTAGTCAATCAGATCACTAGATCTCTACTGAGTCTTCTTGCAAATCACCTCCAGAGCAGATCTCTAGTCAATCAGATCACTAGATCTCTACTGAGTCTTCTTGCAAATCACCTCCAGAGCAGATCCCTAGTCAATTGGATCTCTACTAAGTCATTCTCCAGATCACCTCCGGACCAGATCTTGATCCCTAGTCAGTCAGATCGCCAGATCTCTACAGAGTCTTTCTCCAAATCATCTCTGGAACAGATCCCTAGTCAATCAGATCACCAGATCTCTACTGAGTCTTTCTCCCCAAATGATCTCTGGAGCAGATCCCTAGCCAATAAGATCACCAGATCTCTACTGAGTCTTTCTCCAAATCACCTCTGGAGCAGATCTTGAACTCTACGGTAGCCAGTCAGATTTCTAGATCTCTAGTCAGCCTTTTCTCCAAATCACCTCTGGAGTAGATCTGGACCAGATCTTGATCCACTCTGAAGTGGGGGGTCTTGGATCTGCTCCCAGCTTCCCCTTCCAGATGCTCAGGAACAATGGAGAAAGGAAGGACTGTGTTTTATTGTTTAAAATATTCTCCTTTTCAACTGTCTGTACCCAATAACCCTGCAACCCACAATTAACATTTTTAGTTCCTCCTTCCCACACTATGATATGGGAAGCGTGGAAAATTCTGTCCTTTTCATTTTTATTTATTTCTCCCTTTATTGGGTGGGGGTCTTGGAAGGAGGGATTAACATTCCTTCAGTGGCTCAGAACTTTGAGGAAAGCTTGAGAATTTTTTTTTTTTAATGGAGCAGGCAATGCTTTAAGACCATCCCATAATATTGCAGGGGGGGCTGTTTTGGCACGCTGTCCCTTTACAATTACAAGACCATCCCATTTACTAAGAGGGGGCTGAGGTTTAAGTATCTGAAATCAGCCTTCCTAGAAGTATGTGAGTGAGAGAGAGAGAGAGAGAGGGAAAGAGAGAGAGAGAGAGAGGAAAAAAGAGAGGAGGAGAGAGGAGGGGAAAGAGAGAGAAGGAGAGAGAGATCAAGTTGACATGTGCCACAGCACAATACTTAGCACCATTCCACAGGTTGTTTCCTCCTCTCAACCCCTCCCAAAAAAAAAAAAAAAAAAAAAGTGGCACCAATCTCTTTAAAAAAAAAAAAAATCCCTGGACTTTATGGAGCTTGTTCTACATGAATGGGATAAAACAACCGACAACTTTTCCCCCCCTTTGTTTCATTGTGTGTGTGTGTGTGTGTTTTTAATTGCCTAGCATAAGGAGAGCTTTGACCCAAGGCAACTCTTTTTTTTCTTTTTTTCAATAGCAGGAAACTTGCAGGAAAATAAAAGTGTCAGCCTCCATTGGCGTTGACTTCACCCTTTCTCCCAAATTTCCCTGAGAGGGGAGGGGGCTGGCCATGGTTCTAGATAAGGACCCCGAATCCTACAGGTTGGAAAAAAATCAGCAAAAAAAAAAAAAAAAAAAAGCACCCTGCTTTTCTTTTTCCCAGCACCCTTCTTAAGAGCAAGGAACCCCAGCCTGCTTGAAAATATACTCCTTTTCGGCCTTCGAATTCCCACGCTCCGCAGTGGTTACTAGAAACAATTCCACAATTTGGGGGGTGAGGCAAAGAGGAAGTGGAGGGGAAAAATAAATCCACTGTGGGCTTCGACGTTCCTGTTTTCCCAGGCTCCCCCAAAAAAGCAGAGCTTTTACACTGCAACGCCAAGGGCTACGTTCACAAGTTCCCAGCCAACCACAGCTTCCTAAAACTAACCCAGTTTCTTACAAGCTAACCAGATAGGCGAGTCCAGCCCCTTGCATTGCGCCCCCCCAACCCCTAACCCCTCTCCCAGCTCCTGAAAAACTAACTGCGATCGTCCCTCGCCCCACTCCTGCAGGAGAACCCGGAATCCCTACGGTTGGGTTAAGCAAGTTGTCTGAACGCAAGTCCCTGGGAGGGAAAAAAAAACGAGCCCATTTCAAAAGGCAGAGTCCTAACTTCCAAGACAAACGTGCCAACTCAATCTGGGAAACACAGTTGGGTTGTTTTTTTTTTCTCTCTCTCTCTCTCTCTCCCTTTCTCCCTGTCGATAACCTTATAAAGTGAATTTTCAGAGCGGCGGGGGGGGGGGGGTTAACACGCGGTTGCATCTCGGAAGGGCAACGTTAACGGACTTGCTTCCCTTCTCCTATTTTAGCCATTTCGGGGTCGTTTCCCCACGAGCAGGAAGCTGGCTAGTCAAGAACCCCCCCCCCCACACACACTTGTTTCTAGGCTCTCGGCTTCCCTCCCTTACCCTTCTCCAGCCAGGCCGGCCAGCGTTGCGTTGGCAATTTTTTTTTTTAACACAAATAAATAAATTAAAAAATACCACGCCAGAGGCTGGCTCGCCTCGCGCGTTTTTGAGCGCCCTTCCTGGCACGTCTGCACGCGCGCCAGAGCAGGGTGGACGGAGGGGTTGTGGGATCCAGGCGACCTAGCAGCTCCTCCGTCTTGTTGGGGACGAGGAAGAGGAAGAGGAAGAGAGACCCGCGCTGTTTTGGAGGGATGGCCGTTGAGAGCCGCGCGTGGAACGGCCGCCCTTCCCACGCCACCCCTTCGCTCTTGGGAGTCGTTTGGGGAAGGGAAGCCCCCTTCTTCTCCACCTGGAGGGTCCAAGGCGAAGAGCCCAAACCCATGCACGGGGGGGGGGGGTTGAGGTGGAAGGGAGAGGCAGGACGAGGGAGGGAGAGGGGGGGAAAGGGAAGAAGGAAGAATAGCACCGGTGCAACAACAACAAAAAAAAAAAGGTTTTGGAATCAGTTGGAGATTTTAAAAGGGGGAAGAGGGGGGGTCTTCTGCCTTTCCTTCCTCCCCTCTCCCTCTCTCCCTCTCTCCCTCTCTCCCTCTCCTTCCTTCCTTCCTTCCTTCCCCAGGCGTGCACCTACCTCTGCAAACACGAGGGCCAGGTAGCAAAAGCCTATAACCCAGAATGCTGCGCCGATCCTCATTGCGTGCTCATCACTGTGGTCGGCCACACGACTCAACGGTGCAGCGCAGGAGGCGCACCACCCCGCCTCCTTGGGTTGGGAAAATAACAACCATCCCTCGAGGGGGGGGGACGAGGGAGCCACCACCGGCGCTGGGGGGGTGGGTGGGGGGCCAGTTGTCCTCCGGGCTCCGGGCTCCGGGCAGGGGGCGGCGCGCGGGCGGAGGTCCCCTCCTTAATTCCCGGTGGCCTCTAAAGGTCTCTCGGCGCTTGGCACCGGGGGGGGGTCTCCTGGCAGAGGCGAGGAGAGGGAGGGGGGATCCTGCTGCTTCCTTGGCGCCCTCCCGGCTTCCTTCCGAGGGGAGAAGAGGGGCAGCGGGGCGGCCAAGGGAGGGAAGCCGCTTCGGACTCCTTCCTTCCTTCCTCCCCTTGCCAAGGTGCGACCACCGCCTCCGCCGCCTCTTCTGCTGCTTCTGCTGCTGCTGCTCCTGCGGCCGCTTCGGGCTCCTGGATAAGCGGAGAAGCGCGGTCCAGCTTCCTTCTACATCTTGGCCCGGATGGCGACGAAGGGGAAGGCGAGCAGCGAGGCGGGAGCCGGCCCGGAGTCCATCACCTGTCTGGGAGCCGCTCGCCTCTTGGCAGACAGGCGGAGAGTTCCCGGTCCCTCCCCTCCCCGCGTCCCCCAGCCCCTCCCTCTGCCCACCCCTTCCAAATACCCACCCACCCACCCAGCCCGGAGCAGCAGGCGGCACAGCGCAGCGGCAGCCAAGGGGGAAGAGGAGAGCCTAGTTGGTTCACACAGACACACACACACACACACGCATACACACCAAAAAGAAAAAGGAGGGGTGGGGGAAGGAAGGAAGGAAGGAAGGAAGGAAGGAAGGAAGAGAGGGAGGAAGGGAGGGAGGGAGGGAGGGAGGAAGGGAGGAAGGAAGGAAGGAAGGAAGGAAGGAAGGAAGGAAGGAAGGAAGGAAGGAAGGAAGGAAGGAAGGAAGGAAGAAGGGAGGAA
>NW_015387425.1:197439-198912 GCF_001527695.2 Protobothrops mucrosquamatus
CCCCCCCTCCCTCCCTCCCCCCCCCGCCAGCCCGGGCACGCTCCACCCTGCTCGACTCCCAGCAGGCAGCCCCAGCGCGAGCGAGGCGTGCGGGGTTTGCTGCAAACAGCAGCCCAGCGCGCCAGGGTTGGGGCAGAAAGAAGACCCGGAGGAAAGCAAGCCAGCGGGGGGAGGTGGTGGGGGGGGGAGGAGGTGTGGAAGCAACACACGCGCACAAACACACACACACACACACACACACACACAGACACACACAGACACACACACGCCCCCGGGCGCTGCACCAAGGTGGCACGCAAACGCGCGCGGGCACACACGCCCCAAAAGGAGGGCGCGGGGAAGGCAAGGGGGGGGTGGGGGAGAGGGGAAAGTGTCACAACTACTTCGGGGTGTCACAACTACTTCGGGGTGCCCTGGGGTCGAGATGCGGGGAGAACGCGGCCTTGCTTGGCTTCCACACACACACACACACCCCATTTATCTCCTCCTCCTCCTCCTCCTCCTCCCACCCCAGGTCCCGCGTTTCCTCTGCAGCCCCGGGGGGGAAAGGCAGCCCCCGCCTCTTCGCGGGGGAGTGTGTGTGTGTGGGGGGGGGTCTGGGCAGGTGTCCCCCCCCCACCCGCCGTTGCCACCTTCAGGAGCCCACCTGCTGCTTATCTGGGCGGAAGAGAAGCGCCATGGTTACTAGGCGGCGGCGGCACTTGGCGGCCAGATTCGGGTGGGGGGGGGAGTAGAGGAGGACTCTCTTTTCCCCCCCCCACCCACCCGGGGTGGGTGGGTGGAAGGAAGGTCTGCTTTCCCACGCGCGCTCTCCAGCCACACGTGGGTCGCGCCGGGCTGCGGAGGACAATCGCGCAGGACGGGGGTGGCTGGGTGGGGAATATTCTGCGGAGCAAAGCAGCCAGCTTTAAGCAAGCCGGGATTGAGCCCCCACCCACCCACCGCGCTGGAAATATGCAAGGGAGGGGTCTCTTCTGGGTTTCCCCCCCCCCCCGTTGCTTTCTTTTTTTTTTAAATGCCCCCTAGCCTTCCCTTAGGTTGAGACAGGTGGACGCGCAAGGCGCGGGACGAGAGACATGGGTGGCAGGAGGAGAAATGCAGGGGGGGGTCCGCAGCCTCTTTCTGGAGCCCCCACCTGCAGCTCCGTCTTGGGGTCAACAGTCACCAACTGTTTGGTTTTTTTATTCGCTCCTAAATAAGGGGAAAGAAACGCGCGGGACGATGAAAAGAGTTCGCCGGGCTTTGATCTGGAGGCGAAACGCCCCCCCCCCCCCGTTCCAATCTTGGCAAGGCGCAATGGTCCGCTTCTGGGTTGGACTTTAAAAACAGGCTGCCTCAAGTGGCTTCTCTTTTCTTTCAACCTTCCTTCCTTCTCCCCCCCCCTTTTTTTCCCTCCCCCCTTCTCCGTGGGTTGGGAGGGGGGGGTCTTGAAGCTGTCAAATTAAAGCTGCTGCCTTATTTCTAGTTTGCAAA
>NW_015387425.1:199241-211070 GCF_001527695.2 Protobothrops mucrosquamatus
GTTCCAATCTTGGCAAGGCGCAATGGTCCGCTTCTGGGTTGGACTTTAAAAACAGGCTGCCTCAAGTGGCTTCTCTTTTCTTTCAACCTTCCTTCCTTCTCCCCCCCCCTTTTTTTCCCTCCCCCCTTCTCCGTGGGTTGGGAGGGGGGGGTCTTGAAGCTGTCAAATTAAAGCTGCTGCCTTATTTCTAGTTTGCAAATGGATCTCAGTTACCCCCTAAAAGCAGGGAGTCCCAATCTTGACCCCTTTGAGACACCTGGGCTTCATCTCCCAGAATTCCCCAGCCAAAGCCATACAGACTGAGGAATTCTGGGAGCTGAAGTCCATTGGTCTTAAAAGTTCTCGAACGTGGCCTAAGAGATCCCGGGGTCACCCACAGCCCATTTCTTTCTGCCTCCGTTGGGAATTCCCTTTGTCAGGAGGTTGCAAAAGGGGGGAAAATCACGTGATCCCAGGATACGGCAGCCGTCATAAATAGGAGTCAGTGGCCGAGCATTTGAATGTTGATCCGGGGACCATGAACGGATGCTGCCACGGTCGTAAGTGTGAAAAAACGGTCCGACTGTTGTAAGTTGAGGATTATTTGTTCAAGCCAGGGGTCTTCCAACTTGGCCCTTTTATGACTTGTGGACTTCAACGCCCAGAATTCCTCAGCCAGGGGTCTTCCAACTTGGCCCTTTGATGACTTGTGGACTTCAACGCCCAGAATTCCTCAGCCAGGGGTCTTCCAACTTGGCCCTTTTATGACTTGTGGACTTCAACGCCCAGAATTCCTCAGCCAGGGGTCTTCCAACTTGGCCCTTTTATGACTTGTGGACTTCAACGCCCAGAATTCCTCAGCCAGGCATGCCTGGCTGAGGAATTCTGGGAGTTGAAGTCCACAAGTCATAAAAGGGCCAAGTTGGAAGACCCCTGGTCCAATCCATGTGATGGATCCATCTGTAGCAGAGGAAAGGAAAAACGTCACTCTCCCACTTCAGGCCTCTTGGCCCTGGGAAGAGTTTTGATCTGACGTCAACTGGAGCGACTTGGATTTTGGTGTGTCTTGGTGGTGATGGAGTCTGGGCCAACGCAAGTTCAAAGTCAATTGCCTTATTCTTCAGTTACATATTAATCCTACCTCCTATTGATTCAGGGCCTGCGTTGCCGTCTCACAAGCCAAAAACTGACCCAGGGGGTATCGCCGGCCGTGTTAAAAATTAATTTTGGGATACTTTCTCCAATATTCACGGCGTCTCGGTTTCAGGATCCAGTTGGGTTTTTTTTTTTTCCTTGCACAGGTTGATTTGATTTCCTCGTTACTCATGAAAAATGGATTTTTACCTTTTATCATTTTTACAGGCCAAACCCCCACCCCCCACCCCGCCGAGGACGGCTTTTGTCTTTCAAGGCTGGGTCCAATTGATCGAATAAGTTTTAATTTAACCTGTCTTCGGTTTGCACCTGTGGGTGACGGAATCCTGACTGACTTAAGAACGGTGGCGAGAAAGGTTGTAAAACGGAGCAAAAGAAAACTCACTTCTGTGCTTAGCCACAGACATTTTGTGACGTTAAGTCCAGATGGATTTTTGGACGACTGGCCCAAAGTCACCCAACTGGCTTTGGTGCTTAATGTGGGACTAGAACTCACCGTCTCCTGGTGATTGGTCCAAAGTCACCCATCCGGTTTTCACGGTTAAGACAAGACTAGAACTCACCATTTCCTGCTTTTTAGTCTGGTTCTTTAACCACTAGACCAGACTGGTAGTAATAATAATAATAATAATAATAATAATAATAATAATAATAATAATAATAATAATAATAATAATAATAATAATAATAATAATAATAATAATAATAAAGCTGGAAGGGACCCTGGAGATCATCTAGTCCAACCCCCTGCTCAGGCAGGAAACCCTATACCATTTCAGACAAATGGCTGTCCAGTCTCTTCTTGAAAACTTCCAGTGTTGGAGCATTCACCGCTTCTGGAGGCAGGTTGCTCCACTGGTTAATTGTTCTAACTGTCAGGAAGTTTCTCCTTAGTTCTAGGTTGCTTCTCTCCTTGGTTAATTTCCATCCGTTGCTTCTTGTCCTGCCTTCAGGCGCTTTCATACAGTATTTTGCTCTCCTTCCTCTGTTCTTCATCTATAAAATGGGTATAATTCTGTGGAGCTGCTTTTAAGGGCAATAAAGGAGACCAGCTTTGGAGAGCAAGTGAGGCCAGACAGCTATAACTGCACACCTCTTAATTTAGAATTGTACCATCACAGCGATGTACCCATTCCGTCCTTCGGTCATGCGAGGCTCTCAGTGATGGTGGGTTGCTAGTTGTGTGTGTGTGTGTGTGTGTATGTGTGTGAACCTAGGTTTGAAACACAGCTTTTTTTTCTTCTGCAAGCAGAGAGCCTGCAAATAAAAGCAGCTGGGCCTTCCATGGGTAGTTCCACAATCCCTTAAGTGGATTAAACGCAATAACGCAAGCGAAGACCCTCGTTTCGGAGGGAGATAATTGGGCTGTAAAATGTACAACTTTCTTAAAGTTGTTATTAAAGGGGATATTGTATTATTAAGTAGATGATTTAATATGGTGAGAAATAGATAACTCTTAGGAAATAGAACCCAGATTGCATTCAAATAGATAACATGCGTATTTTGGATATTATATTATATTTTGTTATGAATTGAGACAAGGGGAATCTTGGTTACCTAAAGCCTGACAAATTATAAATATCAAAGGTTAAATTGGAATATTGATGAGAAACTAAAAATTGGGTGAAAATTAATAACAGGATATGGATTGTCCACGAAGATTGAATGTAATTAAGATATGCATAAGCTAAAAATGTATTGATCAATGTAATAATGATGTTTTTACTAAGTTGATATAATAAGAACTGTACTAGCTTGAATATGAGACAGTAAACGTTAAGGCAAAAAGAGAAGCAATATCTGATGTCGTAACCTGAGATTTGTACTAAAGATTTTGTTATCGAACTATTGATTAACCCAGTCACCACGTTGCTTTTTTAAATACTTAAATGTAAAATTGGAAAATTAATAAAATATTATTTAAAAAAAAAAAAACTTTCTACCTGCCTTTGGAAGAAGCCCCAGCCTTTTCCAGAAAGTGGATATCTGATTCTTTCATCTTTCACACTTGGGGGCATGTAATTGCTTGTTCCAACTTCTTTTAAAAAAAACTTTTTGAAAAAGCATTTCTTTCAATGGAGCCCCCAGCCTTTTTCTCTTTCTCTCTCTCTCTCTCTCTTTTTTTTCCCTCCAGAAATCTTCTCTGAAGTCCTAAGGCCTGCAGACGGTCTTTGGAGTAAAACTGAGGATTAGAACTTAGCTCTTGGAAAGCACCGGTGAGGTCTGAACATTAGCTGGAGGTTTATGTTATGGGTGCAGAAAATCTTTTTAAGACAGTGGGATCCCCAAGATCTTTTTTTTTTAATCAAAAAACAAGAAAGTCCAGCTGCCTTGTGGGGAAAAAAAAACATCTTTGGGAAAACTGCGATCCGGATGGCTGAGAATCTCAACGGGAAAAACATCTTTGGGAAAACTGCGATCCGGATGGCTGAGAATCTCAACGGGATGTTTGAAGCTTCCGGCTTTAGAGTCTTATGCACCTTCTAAATCAACCCATTAGCCCTCACAACCAAGAAGCAACAGGAGTTGGGAAGATGAGCAATCTGCAAGGGGTCCTCGATTTACAACCACTCACTTAGTGACTGTTCAAAATTACAACAGGACTGGAAAAAAAAATAGCTTGCCACAGATCCTCGCGATTATAACTGCCGCAGCAGCCAACAATCTTTGACTTACAGCCGTTCTTTTAGCAACCGTTCCAAGTTATAACAGCACTGAAAAAAAAGGGACTTGTGGCCAGTCCTCACACTTATGAACATAGCAGCCTCCACACAGTCAGGTGATCAAAATCCAGGCACTTGACGTGCATTTATGACGGTCGCAGCATCCCAGGGTCCTGGGATCCTGAGCTGGCGTCTGGCTCTCATTTTTACAACTTTTAGTCCAATTATATTTAAAAGAGGGAAAACTACACAGAGAGAGGGGGGGGCAGGATGCAGGCAATTAAAAAGGAAAGGGAGAGAACGGTGTCAAATTATTTCAGTGGTTTGGGCATGGCTATCTAGAGAAAAGAAGGACCAGGAGTGACATGCTAGCCGTCTTCCAATATTTGAAGGGATGCCACAAAGAAGGGGGGGGTCCACCTATCCTCCAAAGCACCTGAAGGCAGGACAAGAAGCAACAGATGGAAACTAAGCAAGGAGAGAAGCAACCTAGAACTAAGGAGGAATTTCCTGACAGTGGGAACAATTAATCAGTGGAACAACTTGTCCTCCAGATGTTGTGGGTGCTTCATCACTGGAGGTTGTTAAGAAGAGACTGGACAGCCAGAGAAAGAAACAATATTGCCACATTCACAAAAGGCCGCAGATGCCACCTGGATCTTGCAGAAGGGAGGAAAGTGGAAGGCGAAAGAAGCAGGGTGCTTGTTACGCTTGCAAATATTCATCCAAAAGAAGGCTGCAAGTGTGTGGCTGCTTAAAAGGAGCGAGCTGGGGAAGAGATTTTTTTGCCTTTAGATAATAATAGCAAGGGTGTTTTGTTTTTTTTTAAAGAAGAAGATAAAATGCATTCTTTTTGGCGGGGGCCTGGTGGGAGGGAGCTTTTGCTGTATGATTAAAATGTTTGATCGCTCATCCCTCCAGACAGAAGGGTTAGAAATGGACAGCAGCCAAGCAGACAAAACAGTTACCACTTCTTTATCTCCCCACCAGGCCGGCGTCCAGAGCGAGGCAATGACATCATGCGGCTCTCCAAATAATAATTATTATTATTAATATACCCCATCAAACATCCCCTCCTGCCTATCCCAGGTCCTCGGGAAGGACTTGAGAGGTGGACAAAAATGCCCGAACCAGTCTGAACATCTGGCTGACTGGGGGACAAACCATAACAAGTGCACGCGGTATGATCCCAAAACATCTGGAGCGGCCCCTCGACACCATCTGCATTGACAAGGTCACCACTGGTCAATTGCAAAAGGCAGCTTTGCTCGGAACCGCTGACACCTCTGCGACAATACCTTGAAAGCCATCCAACAAGAACTTCTTCCTATCCTAGGTCTTTGTGAAGGACTCTGTAGGTAGACAAGAATGCCAAATCCAGTCTAAACATCTGGCTGACTAGGCAACCAAGTGTTTTATTGTCGGGAGCACCGCTTGAACACCATTAGCATTGACACAATCACCGTCCGTCAATTGCGAAAGGCAGCTCTAATCTTTAACACCATCCAACAAGAACATCTGCCTATCGCAGGTCCTTGGGAAGGACTCTGTAAGGTAGATAAAAACACCCAGTCCAGTCCAAACATTTGGCTGACTAGGCAATCAATTATCGTCATCACATTTGCTTTTCATCTGGAGCACCACTTGAACACCCCCAGCATTGACACAATCACCGCCCGTCAATTGCGAAAGGCAACTCTATCTTTAACACCATCCAGCAAGAACATCTGCCTATCCCAGGGGGGGAGGGCTTGAAAGGTGGACAAAAAATGCCAAACCCAGTCTAAACATCTGGCTGACCGGCAGACCCACCATCGTGCTAACCGTGTCCAAACGGATGAAAATTGCTCTCCAGGGTCCCTCCGTCACGATTATAGTTGTCATGGCAATAACAAAAACAGCCCTCCCCCCTTCCCAAAAGGCCTTGAAGATCTTCTTAATCAGCATCTCATGTTTTCTTCTCCCACATGAGTTCTGTTGGCAAGGGCTTATCTAGAAATGTAGTTGGCTGGAAACAACACGAGGGTTGGGGGGAAAAAATCACTGCCGGTTTGAAATTGGGGAGAGGCAGACGAGTCAAAGAGCAGAATTCAACCTGGTGGGTCATTTTAGCTGCCTTTCCCCCCCCCTTTCTAGCGATAACAAAGTTGCTAGTCAGCAGCGCAATCCAGGTAAGACTTGAGGGGGGGCAGACATCCAAGCCACATTCTGCAAGATGGGTAAGGGAGCTTCCACTTACAAACAGCCCAGTTTGAGACTGATGGGTATTGCTGTCACCCTGTACTTCCACTTGGTGAGCATGGAGCAGCTTTCTAGCTGGGAATTTGGGGGGCATTTCTGGAGGGTGTGCCAGGTTGGAAAATGGCTGGTAGGGTCCAGGTAGGCTGCTGTGGTGAGGACCAGCCCTCTGCCCTGGATCGGAACCAGAAGGAGAAGCAGGAAGATCCCGGTTGAAGCTCACAGTCCAGCACAGAAACCAGATGCACAAAATGTGTGTCATCACATCCGTGAAAGAGCTGGTGGTTATGTTTGTGCACACGCTAAGCTTGGTTTGCTTCAAACTGGCTAGGTTGGCGAAGGGGATGAGCCTGCAAGCCTGATCTATTCGTTAAGGTTTTTTTTTTACTAACCAACAGAAATTATCTAATTCCATCAGGAACTGCTGGTTCTCTGGTCTTTGCAGAATTCCTGGGAACCAGGGAGGCACAAATATGTATGTCCTCAGGATTTTGTGGACCTGCTCTTCACTAATTGCTCTAAAAGAGACTATTTGTAGCTAAGGGTAGAACTGTGGGGTCCTTGGTGCCCTCTGAGCTTGGTGGTTTCCTCGCAGACGTTTCATGACCCAACTAGGGAACATCATCAGTGCTAGAAGGGAGTGGGGTTTGTGGGGAGGAGGAGGAGGAGGAGGAGGAGGAGGAGAATGACTATGATTGTGGGCTCCTTGGGGCTCTCTGAGCTTGGTGGTTTCCTTGCAGACGTTTCATGACCCAACTAGGGAACACCATCAGTGCTAATTGAGTAATGAATCTTCTGCAAGAAAAGAAGCTCAGAGCGTACCAAGGAATCCACGGATTGGACTGTTGTGGCACTGATTCCCAGTATTGTCCTAGGCATAAGGAATGAGAGGAGGCGGAGCCATATGATGGAACCCATCCCACTTTTCGGTGTTTCTAGTCCTCATGACTGTGGAGATAAGGCCAAACTTTCCCCTGAAAGCTCAGACATACGACTGGCAACTTTTCAAGAAAAATCCCAGTTCTCCAGAGTGCAGAACTCAATGGGGTTTTTTTTTCCTCTCTCTCTCTCTCTACACCACCTTGACCGGTTGACTAAATGATGCCAAGCAGGCTTGGGTTGAAAATTTGCCCGACAATTTTGAGTGCCAATTGTGAGTTTCCATGGTGCAAAAAAGATTGGGGGTGGCAGGCACACAAGCAGACACAGTTCCGCCGAGGTGTCATCCAGACAGCATCTCCCTCCGCAGTGTATCCGAGGAACATTTTTATCTTACACTTGTGTCGTGTGCAGGAAGCCTGCAAATTGAATTTGAAAAGCCATTTGTCGTAGAGGCGCTGGGTGACTAGAGATGTTTATTCTCCAAGACAAGGGAAGAATTGAAAGGACAAACCCAGAAGCCTCGGAGACACATTAAGTTATGTGTAGGGGTTTTTTTTTGTTTTGCCACGGTTCTGCTTCTGGCAAGACCGGGCACCGTTTGGGTCCATGTTTTGGGAGAAGATGCCCGAAATTTACACCTGCTTCAGCAGCAGACGCAAAATAAAAGAATACCAGAAGAGTTGGAAAGGACCTTGGAGTAATAATAATAATAATAATAATAATAAAGCTGGAAGGGACCTTGGAGGTCATCTAGTCCAACCCCCTGCTCAGGCAGGAAACCCTATACCATTTCAGACAAATGGCTGTCCAATCTCTTCTTTAAAACTTCCAGTGTTGGAGCATTCACCGCTTCTGGAGGCAGGTTGTTCCACTGGTTACTACAATGTCAGGAAGTTTCTCCTTAGTTCTAGGTTGCTTCTCTCCTTGATTAGTTTCCATCCGTTGCTTCTTGTCCTGCTTTCAGGTGCTTTGGAGAATAGCTTGACTCCCTCTTCTTTGGGGCAGCCCCTGAGATATTGGAACACTGCTATCATGTCTTCTAGTCCAACTCCTTGCTGAGGCAGGAAACCCTATACGATTTCAGACAAATGGTCGTCCAATCACCAAGAGTAGGGTGAAAAGAGAAAAACAGGTAGTCCTCAACTTACAACCACACACGGGACGGGAATTTCCATTGTTAAGCGAGGCAGTTGCAAAGTGAACTTTATCCGATTTTGTCAATCCTTTTTTGCCAAGTTTGTTAAGTGAATCCCTGCAGTTAAATGGACCGGACAATCATTGACACATTCCGAAGGGATCCAGCGCTGTGCGTTAGCAACCCAAAAAGCTAATACAATCCTTAGTTGTATAAACAGAGGCGTAGAATCAAAATCACGTGGAGTGTTAGTACCGCTTTATAAATCCTTAGTAAGGCCACAGCTGGAATACTGTATCCAGTTTTGGTGACCGCATTACATTCTATTATTCTATTCTGTTCTGTTCTGTTCTAAAATACAAGGGAGGTTGAGATGGACTCTGCTATTCTGAATCTTTTTTTAAAAGAAAAAAAAACAGAAAAAAAAANGCCGTCTGTAGCATTGCAACCGCCTCGGGAGAAAACAGGGGCAGTTAGAAAATGTTTGGGAAGCACCCCGGAGAACTGGTGGCTTAGCAAAGAAATCCTTTAAAGTCCAGGGAGGAAGGAAATCATTTTCAAATGCAGCTGGTTTCTCATTCAGCCAACTGAAAACGCCTAAATATTGAACAGAATAAACTCTGCCAGGTCCCTGGTGCCCTCTGAGCTTGGTGGTTTTCGTGCAGACGTTTTCTGACCCAACTAGGGAACATCATCAGTATTTGAAGGGAGTGGGGTTTGTGGAGAGGAGGAGGAGGAGGAGAAGGAGGACTGTGGGGTCCTTGGTGCTCTCTGAACATGGCTGTTTATTTGCAGATGTTTCATTACCCAACTAGGTAACACCAAGGACCCCCCTCCCCAGTTCAGCCCTGAACTACTCCATCCAAATCATTAGGTCAAACAGAATAAAAATAATTGGTGGATTTCAAAAAGGGCAGCTAACCTACTTCCATCCTTCCCTCTTTTCCTTCCTTCCTTCCTTCCTTCCTTCCTTCCTTCCTTCCCTCTCTCCATCCCCTCAATGTCCCTTCCTTCTTCATTCTTTCCTTCCTTCCCTTTCCCTCTCTTCCTCCCTCCCTCCCTCCCTTCGTTTTCCCTCTTTCCCTTCCTTCCTTCCTTGCTCCCTCCCTCTTCTCATTCCCATCTCTCCTTCCTTCCTTCCTTCCTTCCTTCCTTCCTTCTTCATTCCCTCCCTTTCCCTTTTTCTTCTTTCCTTCCTTTCTCCTTCCTTCCCTCCCTCCTTCTCCCTTTTTCTTCCTTCCTTCCCTCTTTTCCTTTGTTCTTTCCTTCCTTTGTTCCTTCCTTCCCTCTCTCTCCCTTTTTCTTCTTTCCTTCCTTCTTTCTTTCCATCCCCTCAATGTTCCTTCCTTCTTCATTCTTTCCTTCCTTCCCTTTCCCTCTTTTCCTACCTCCTTCCTCTCTTCCTGTTCACATTCCCATCTCCCCTTCCTTCCTTCCTTCCTTCCTTCCTTCCTTCCTTCCTTCCCTTTTGAGAAAAGCAGCACTGCATTCTTTCTTAAACAGGAACAGGGGTTGTCTAACCTGCACAACTAAGGCACAATTTGCAAGGATATCACAGTGCAGTGTGCATTGTAAGCCTCCAGCAGCAGCTTTCCAAATAATGCGGCTAGGGTCTTCAGAGACGTTGTCGAGGGTTGTTCCTCGCTCTTCATGCTCCAAAATATTTAGGGGAAAAACGAAATAAGCTCTGAGGAGGTAAAAAGATGTTATCACCTAGGATTTCTGGGGGGGGGGGGTTCTTTCTCCTCACTCCAGACAAGGATTTAATGGTTTATTGTGCTCAAGAGAAGGTATTTGTGTTGGCCCAGAGCTACTGAGACTTGTTCAATGGGAGCGCCTGTCAGGTAAATGGATAACTGGATGGAAGCTTGTAGTACAATTTGCTTATCATTCCATCTTTTGATTGGTATTTATTTAAAGACTTTTCAGGTCAACATTCTATGGTTCCTGAAATGGTGTCCCGGGAGCTTTTGACTTCCTTCTGTGTAACCACGGCCACTTTACGACCCATGGACTTCAACTCTCGGCTGGCTCAAGAATTGCGGGAGTTGAAACCCACAGATCAAAAGTTCCCACAGTTGTCCACCCCCTACTCTGGGCCTACATCTCTCCCCTCTCAGAGGTCCCTGGAGCTTCTGAGAACAGGTTGAGGGCAGTGGTGGGATTCAAATAGGTGAAGAACCGGTTCTCTGCGTGGATGCTGCTTCCGGAAGTCCATTCTGGGCCTGGGCGACAAAAAAATTAGCTACCGGTTCTGCCGAAGTGGTGCGAACTGGCTGAATCCCACCACTGGTAGAGGGGGAGCAGGCAGAATTCAGAATATAACAGAGCTGAAAGGGATCTTGAAGGTCTTGTAGTCCAACTCCATGCTCAGGCAGCAGACCCTATACCATTCCTATATTTCTTGAAAACGTCCAGTGATGCAGTAACCACCATTCCAGGAGGCAAGCTAGTCCATTGATTCATTGTTCTCCCTGTCAGGAAATTTCTCTTTAATTTTAGGTTGGGTCTCTCCTTGATGTCAGGGAACGTCCCGTCCTGGATCTCCTGGGGAAGACGTGGCGACAAATTTCTGCCAGCCTTACGAAGAGAGAGGGAGGTAGAGTGAAGTATCCTGCTTCTACTCTTGAAAAGCTGACCTCAGATACAAATGACTACACTCCTTAAATCATCCTCGTTTCTCTGGGCTGATATAAAAATGTGGGTTGAAGTATTATAAGTCAAGTTGCCTTTTCAAATAATTTTGCCGTAGGTCCTGTCCAGTACTCCGGATTAATTTCTTCCTAGCCTATGGCAGTTATAGATATCCAAAGAGGAGGGGGGGGGGAAGCAGAATTTGTTGTTAATGGCCCAAAAATCAATACCGCCGAGTTTCTGATGCAGAAAATCCAGCTAATCTTATTATAATCTGCTTGGCAAGCCGCAAGTTTATGAGCTGACTTCTTGATTAATCATGCCGTTCCTTACCTTAAAGCCTTTAGAAGGGTTGAAATGTACTTTTATTTCTGAGAGGGCCCCAGAGGAAAAACCTCTTTCTCAGATTCTGATTACCCATCTGCCAAAGAGGACAGGCCTACCTGGATTTTAACGAACTCTCGTTGAAAGTGCAGAAGTGACACTTTGAGCATTCTCTTCAGGCTGCAGGTAGACCCAATTTATATTGATGACGTTGCTACCAACGTTTTGAGGTTAGGACGTGCTCCACAGAAGTAACATTCCTCTTGAGCACGGGTCCCCAAAGTTGACAACTTTTAAGATTTATGAACATCAACTCCCCAAATTTCCCAGGCAGCATGGCTGGCTAAGTTCACAAGTCTTAAAAGTCGCCGAATTTGGAGAGCCCTGCTCTTGAGGAGTCAAAGTTTGAATATAAATAGGTCTTTTCTTCCCGATTTTCACTGCTGTCTGGCCGAGCCACCAATGTTGGAAGGTAGGTAGCCTCTCATTCTTCTCACGAGTGTAATTATTCCACATTTTCACGGCCTGGCAGGTGCATGCCTTGTGCCTGGAGAATAGCACATTGGCGTCCTCACAATTCTCCATTCCCCCATTTCTCAAAAGAGTCTTTCCTCACCCAGTGTAATGGCTCCGTTCCCGGAACCAGCTCTTTCAGTCTTTAGGAAACACAAGGTTGAGTGTGCTTCAAACAAAGACATTGTCTTTCCCTCAGCTGAACAACCAAGAGAACATTCCCCTTAGGGCTCTTGAGAAGAAGTCACTTGGATCCATTGCCAAACTCAGCTAGAATTCCAGTTGCTTTCCCCCAACCCAACCGAC
>NW_015387425.1:211962-224036 GCF_001527695.2 Protobothrops mucrosquamatus
TGTAATGGCTCCGTTCCCGGAACCAGCTCTTTCAGTCTTTAGGAAACACAAGGTTGAGTGTGCTTCAAACAAAGACATTGTCTTTCCCTCAGCTGAACAACCAAGAGAACATTCCCCTTAGGGCTCTTGAGAAGAAGTCACTTGGATCCATTGCCAAACTCAGCTAGAATTCCAGTTGCTTTCCCCCAACCCAACCGACCAGAAAATTCCCAGGCTCCATAAGAACAGAGGAAAACCACCAACCTATTTTTGTAAGATAATAACGGCCATCGCCATTGACAAAATCCCCCATTTTGTCAATTGCAAAAGGCAGCTTTGCTCGGAACAGCTTACATCCTGCGGACGACACCTTTAACACCAACAAAGAACGATATCTGCCATCCCAGGTCCTTGGGAAGGGCTCAAAAGGTGGACAAAAATGCCAAATGCCATCTAAGCTTCTGACTGTGATAAGCCATAATAATAATTTATTATTCAAACACTTGAACGCTATTGGCATTGACAACATGCCCATCAGTCAGTTGCAAAAGGCAGCTTGACTTAGAACAGCTTACATCCTGCGACGATTCCTTTAACGCCATCAGACATAATAATAATAATAGTAAAGTTGGAAGGGACCTTGAAGGTCATCTAGTCCAACCCCCTGCTCAGGCAGGAAACCCTATACCATTTTGGACAAATGGCTGTCCAGTCTCTTCTTAAAAACTTCCAGTGTTGGAGCATACACAGCTTCTGGAGGCAGGTTGTTCCACTGGTTAATTGTTCTCACTGTCAGGAAGTTTCTCCTTAGTTCTAGGTTGCTTCTCTCCTTGATGAGTTTCCACCCGTTGCTTCTTATCCTGCCTTCAGGCGCTTTGGAGAATAGCTTGACTCCCTCTTCTTTATGGCAACCCCTGAGATATTGGAACACTGCTATCATGTCCCCCCTCGTCCTTCTCTTCATTAAACTAGACATACCCAATTCCAGCAGCCGTTCCTTATATGCTTTAGCCTCCAGTCCCACATCAGGTCCTTGGGAAGGACTCAGTAGGTGGATCAAGGTGGTTGGCTGTACAACCATAATAATAAGTTAGCATTGCAGTGTGATCAGGTGAGTCCCCTTACCTGCTTACCATGTGCTAGTTCAATTTCCATTACTGTATTGATTGACTGGAGAAAAGTACTATGAATATTAGATTGGTTTTTAGCTGAGAGGGAACGCCAAGTGAAATAACACCCTTAAGAAGATTATATGTGATCTGATAGAAGGTCCATTCGCTACAGTCTGCTGCTACCTGCAAAGATGTTCTTGAGAAGTTCAGAAGCATCCCATTACCTAAATCCCTTAAGGGGCATTTCTTGATTTGAATAAACCCCTGAGCACTTCCGAAGTTCCAAGGATTTTATTCATGTCCCCATTCAGTCACCTTAAAAATTACAAGAGAAATGCTGTTTTCATTTCCAGTGGCCTCTTCTCCATCAGAAGGATTATGGTGACAATTACAAGATCATTTCGGCCAAAGAACAGATGCAATCCACAAAGATTAGGCATGCCCAGGTCACAGTGAAATAATACTGTACTATCCAATCAAGACTGCATCCAAATGTTCAAAAGACAATGCCTTATCTATACTAATAGGTCCAGAAAGAGCTGTTTGAGACCCACAAAGCTTAATCCCTGGACTGTACCAATTAAAGTTCAACATATTCAGCAAACGACAACCCATCACTCTCTCCTTAATTGGTACCACTCTTCAACCAGAAGGAAATGTCTTCTAATATTCAACTGGGACGTGGTTTTCCTCTCAGTTTTATCCACAATTCCATGCTCCAGACTCTAAGGTGACAGAAGAAAAGAGTAGACTTTCTCCCGTGTCCTTAAAAAATATTACTACCCATCTCCTATTATCTTTTCTGAAGGAAAAACACATCCAGTTCTCTCAAATTCTCCTGGGTCAACTTGGTATGTTTCTTGTCCCCTGATCATCTAGACTTCCTTTCTCTGCACCTAGGTTCTCTGAATCTTTTGGGGGGGTGTCTTTTTTTGGGGGGGCAGGCAGTATCCAACACTGGACAAAGAATTTGAAAGGATAGGCCCAATGCAGAACAAAGTTTCCATGGACAATTGTTCTTCTCGTGAACTGAGGGATACCCAGACAATTTAAGGATTTTAACCTCAACCTGGACATTTTGTGCTGTCATCCATCATCTGGCACTCTCTAAACTTTCTGTGACTGCTGCAAATTTTTGAAAACCACAATTCTAATGCCGTAGGATTGGGAAGGGATGTTTGAATCAATTCTCCACTGTTTTCGCAACTAAACCCAAGTTCCATCAATTTTGATAGTATCCCTTCTTTCATCTTTGTAGAAGTCTTTTAATGTCCATAAAAATAGACCTGGACCTAAGAATCAAGACCCTGAGGCCAATGGCCCTCAACCATATGGCAGTGATCAAAGGTTTACTACCTCTTTCTCCAGTCACGATTATTTTATTTCCCCCATGCATCACAACAGGATAAGCAAAATGAAAGGGGTAAATAAACACTATTTGCAAACAAAAGTTTTCTTTAAAAAAAAATACAGAGAGAATAGAATACTGCCACGTTTTACAGGAAACAGATTTTACATTATGTGTGTGGATTGGTTGACTGGTTGGTTGACTGATTGATTGAGGTATACCAATGTTCTTCAACTTCTCCACTTTAAGACATGTGGATTTCAGCTCCCAGAATCCTTCAGCCAGCATGAAGTTGAAGCCCACACATCTTAAAAGTTGCCAAGTTGGAAAAACACTGTTTGGCACTAATTTGACACTGATTTGGTGTTTGTTGAGTATCTCAAGTGGCCAAAATAATTTATTCAAGTCATTGTCAAAGATGAAGGACGGATGACTGGATGCCCAACAGGGCTTCACAATTCCTTCCAGGTCAAAGCTCACCACTTGCTTTTAATAGACTTTAAATAGCCTGTAAGTAACATGCTGGGAGCTTTCTGCCAAAACAAAAACAATCCAAGAAAATTCTGAGTTTTATCTCAAGTTAAAAACTCAACCGAGTTGATAGGATATTTTACTCTTTCCAGTTGGGCGTTTAATCATTTTTACCTTAGATCACATTTAAAATTACTATTTGGTGCAATGTCTGGAAGTCTTCGTGGGCTATTTCTGCAATGCTTCATGGGGAGGGGGGCCATAGGGGCCATCGATCCCCAATTATAATATGGGTTATGTAGTCTCGCTAGATGAGATGTTCAAAACGAGTAGCCTACGTTGTTCTAGAGAAGTGAGGTTGGATGTAGCTTGTCAGCCCAACCAGGAGAAATGAAAGTTGAGGCACACAGCAAGCAGATTCTCCATCGCAGAGTTAAAGATCTGGAGATTTTACATTGCCTGAGGAGAGCTTTGGAGGAACCAAGGACGCATAAACCTGGAATGCAACTCAAAGTGCAAAACAATAAAAAATCTAAAACCCCATAAAGTCACTGACAACCAGCTACCTGCTCTCCTCTTCACAACACACAGTGATTTGAATATCTAAGAGACCGGACATCAACACTGAAAAAACATCTGCATTAAAATGAAGGTGCCTCTCTTTTCCTTTGTAAAGCTATGAAACACCACGGATCGCCTTTCTTTTTTTTTTTTTTTCTTTTTTTTTAAGTGCACAAGTTTTAACGTAAAAGACGAGCCAAAGAGGACTTTTAGACAGTGAGAGAGATGAAACTGTTGTATCTCTGGATGTTCCTCTTGAGGATTTCAGAGCAAGGGCCAAGGACTCGTTCGAAGCGTGGCCGGTCCAGCTTAACACACTTCAAGGGCCCCCGGGCCACCACAGTAGCTGCCCTGGGCCTGTTGAGCAACAGGGCGATTTCCCCTGGAAATGGGAAGAAAAGGTAGCGTCATCATCATCGTACATCTGGAGAACATGCCTTTGATCTCGGTTAATACCGTTAGCTATTTCCAGATCAGGAACCTAGTCTGCAATTATTCTGCCCTATTTGGCACACCAAACGAGAAACCCAGGCACCAATGTCGTCTTTAAAAATATACTAAGGAAGAAACGAGTGGAATGATTTGAGACTGCAAGAATCGCTTGTCTTGAAGGGATCGCCTATCTCCTTTGTCCTTTTTGATCCACTAGTTTGATTCTTCTCAGTCGTCAATGCTAAGGTCTTCTCCTCCATTTTTCTTCCAAGGTATTCATTGCTTCCTTATTACCACTTTGTCTGATCATGGTCTATCCAAAGGACATCACAGGAGACCAAAGAATGCCTATCTAACATCACCTTGTACACTAAAGTCTTTAGATCAGGGGTCCTCAACCTTGGCAACTTTAAGACTTGAGGACTTCAACTCCCAGAATTCCTCAGCCAGCTTTCCCAAGGTTGAGGACCCCTGCTTCAGATCATGCTTTACCCTTGATATTTAACACTAATATGGAGTTCTGCAGATGGGGTGGGTAAAAATTTCCCACAATTCCCAACTGGCATAGTTGTAGGATATATCCATAACCCCCCAATCTCCATAATTATTAGGGAAGAAGGATGAAAGCTCTCTCCCTCCAAGAGGTGATCAGAAGGCCCTTAGATCTGCCCAACCAGTGATATGCTAGTCTACGCTTCCAGTAATCACCGATGGTGCATTTGTGAATCCTGCCTGTGAAGAACACCATGTACTGAGAAATCCGATTCTTCCATAAATGCCAAAGCTGATATTTTTCTGATGTTTGTGAGCCCTTCCATTCCGTGGAGCTTACCAAAATAATCAGATGGCCCCAGGCGCCCAACTTCGACATATTCCTCTTTGTCAGACCTACGCTGAAGGACCGAAGCCGTGCCCTAGAAGAGAAGACCAAAAGGATCAGGCATGTATCACCGAAACATCGTGTTCCTTTGCTTACATCTGGGGCAGTGGCCATTTCAGACACGCTTTGCAGAAGGTGTTGGGGTTCTCCTGTTAAAAGATGCTTCTCAAGGTAAAAACAGTACAGGTAGTCCTCGACTTAAAACCATCGGCACTTGGTCCAAAAAATAAATCAATTTTGCAGAGGCCTTGTTTGTTCTTATTTTCTCTTTTTCTGAGCTGAATAATGGACCGCCAGGCCAAGGAATGAGAGTCTTGCTTAAGGCAAACTCCCATCATTACTCCATCTGTTAAATCAGAGGTCCCCAACCTTTTGGGCACCAGGGACCGATTCCGTGGAGAGAGGTTTTTCCGCGGACCGGAAGGTACGTGGTTTTGTGTGCTGCCTGCATCCCGCGGATGGGGCTTTGCTTGTTTGTGCAGACCGGTTGCTGGCACGCTGCGGCCCGGTACTGGTCTACGGACTGGGGGTTGGGGACCCCTGTGTTAAATAATGCCTGTGGCCACTTCACAACACAAAGCCCCTCACAGGGAGCACTAAATCAGGGAGGAACAATATTTGGGAAATTATTATTATTTTTTTGCCACGCACCCCTTTCAAAAACAGCTCCAAACCCTCCATAAGATATTGATGGGAAAACCTGGATTCCTACTGCACCCTTAATAGACTTATTTTCATTTACAGGCTACCAACTTCTGAAAGCATTCATCCTGGGGAAATCGGGAGAATCAGAAGCGCAGGAGATCTGATTCTCACCTGGTGGGCCAATCTCCAAAACATAGATACAGGCACACCCGCACACACACACACCCCGTATCTGAAATATTTATTGCCTTGTAAAATACAGCATGTGACTTCAGAAGGGATTGTAAATTCCTAAGCGAGGCGTTTCAATTCATCTTGAGTACCCTAAGTATGGCGTCAGGTTCTCGTATTATGACTACTCACAGAAAGTCCCCCCCACCCCCCACCCTGTGGCATCACCCTGCTGAACACCTCGTTCCCACAGCAGTGTCTTGGGCCTAAAGATATTTACCCATGTAGTAGGCTGCGTTGCTATTATCCGTGTCATCTTTCTCGTCTTTCTCATTTCTCATCTTTCCTACTATCTTCTCCTATTGGTGTCTTATGATTTATCACTTGCTGCTTGTACCTTATGATTAATGTTTGTAACTAGGATTTATGATGTATGACCTTTCACTATGTTGTTTGTATGTACACGGAGAGCTTCTGCACCAGAGACAAATTCCTTGTGTGTCCAGTCACACTTGGCCAATAAAGAATTCTCTTTTTTCTCTTCTCTTCTCTTTTCTCTTCTCCTCTCCTTTTTTCTCTTCTCTTCTCTTCTTTTCTTTCCTCTCCTCTCTTCTCCTCTTCTTCTCTCTTCTCTTCTCTTCTCCTCTCCTCCCATATTCTATTCTATTCTGTTCTGTTCTGTTCTGTTCTGTTCTATTCTATTCTATTCCCATTGTTCTATTCCCATTGTTCTATTCTATTCTATTCTATTCTATTCTATTCTATTCCATTCCATTCCATTCCATTCCATTCCATTCCATTCTTACTCTACATTCTATTCTATTCTATTCTATTCTATTCTATTCTATTCTATTCTATTCTATTCTATTCTATTCTATTCTATTCTATTCTATTCTATTCACAATATTCTTATTTGCACCTGGTATCATGATTGTACCGGATATTGTGAGATTGCTGTCTGTTTATGAAAGTGAGACCTTGAAGGTTGGGGGCACAGAAAGATTCTGAATCCCCAATCGGTGGCTAAGGCAGAGTGTTTTTTCTAGGTCAGCTCCTGTCGTTCTCACCACCCGGAGCTCAGATTAACTCAGTCCAGAAGTGGAAATAATAACAGTTCCCGAAGAACTGTTTTTAGAAATTCCTGGGATCGGGGAAGATTTATTGCTTTGACTACCAAACGTTTATTAGCCTGAAGAGTGATTCTCTCCCCCCCCCTCTAGCCCAGGAGCTGTTGTGAGGTCAAATCTCCTCCTGAAATTTGTAAGACATCAGGAATCTGAATAATGTAAATTCAACATCTCACAAGAGCAGGCTGCTTGCTAGCCTTCGGCCTCAAGAAAGCAATTCCGAAGCCTGAAGTCAACTGAAATATTCCCATGAATGTTTTAATTCAGTGGAGGAGGAACGGGAAATGGGTAGCTTTTCAGAAAACTTCAGTCAATCTGGTTAGTAATGAAGGATGCTGAGATTTGTAGCTGAGTGACAATAGGCTCTCTACTCTAGCAAACTCTTTTTTACATGGATATAAGGAGTAGATTTGGATATGACTGCATATTCATGCTGTTCGATTCTCCTTTCATCTAGCTAAGAAGTTACTCTTGGGAGGTTAGAAGAGATTCCTCCAGGAGTTCAAGGGGATATAATTTTTCCCGCCATTTTTTTCCCCCGCACAACCCTGTGAAGTAGTTTAGGCTGAGCCAGGAGTTCTGATCCAATGTCCAAGAAGGTTCAATGTGGCTGAATGTGGTTCAATGTGGACTTGGACCTGCATCTCCCAAGGTCATCCAAGGAGCTTCTGTAGGACTTAGGGTGGACTTGGACTGCATCTCCCAAGGTCATCCAAGGAGCTTCTGTAGGACTTAGGGTGGACTTGGACTGCATCTCCCAAGGTCATCCAAGGAGCTTCTGTAGGACTTAGGGTGGACTTGGACTGCATCTCCCAAGGTCATCCAAGGAGCTTCTGTAGGACTTAGGGTGGACTTGGACCTGTGTCTCCCAAGGTCATCCAAGAAGTTTTATGTGGTTAAGGGTGGACTTGAACCTGTATCTCCCCAGTTCTGGTCTAATGCCTTCACCACCAAACCAATAGCTCTCTATTACTGAACAACTGACTAAATATACTATGGAAAATAAGTCTTTTTTTTTAATGCCCAACTCTCTCTTAGCTTGAGCCAAGCAGAAGCAAATTTCTAGTCACATCCAATCCAATGGAAATTGCTGTTGGCTGCAGCAGTTGGACTGAATTCGAGAAGAGCAAAAAAAAACAAAAAAAAAAAACATTCAGCTTGCAAATGTTCAATCCTTTCGTTCACATGCTGGATAATTTACCAGAAATGAACGAGAGCGACATTAAGCCTCAGAGTCACGATTAGCTTGAATCATACCAGTGGCTGAAGCTCAAGCCATCGAAATTATAAGTTTGGGAACTGCGACACCCTAATCGCTCCAGCAGATGCTCTAGGACTCAACCCAACCTCAAGGTGATGTTTTGAAAACCCTTTAAAAAAAATTATTATTTTTTTTTTTTAAAGACAGAGCAGCTGCTTTTCATTTAAACTCTACACCGGCGTACTTTGGAGCCCGTTCAGTTCAGTTTCGCCAGTCTTTGCTTGCAAACACACTCCTGCTTTTTGGCCTGCAATATTCATTACCCCGTTGAATAGAGCTCGCCCGAATGGGCCTCAGGATTTGTGTTTCAAAATTAAGCCCTTTCTTGGAGCAATGTCCAGCAACCAATTCATGCTATTCTTGGTTCCTGAAAATTAATTGGACAATAATGGGATGAAAGAAACCTGGTTGGGTTTGGAGAGACACCAGTTTCCAGCAACAGGAAGGATGGGTGAGTTCTTCGCTAAACTATAAATTATGTGGCTCTGGAGAACCACACGTTTCTTCCTAAAATACCAGCCAGATCTTGAAAAGTCAAGAACTCTAGAGTTTGTTTCTTCCAGCGGCTTCCTTACAAGCCCATATTAGCTCATCTTGACTCTATAGCAAAATAGAATTCAAGAGGAAGAAGAATGACTGAACAATTGCCGCATTTCATGCAATCCAGCACATGGCTTGGGGGAAGCTGAAGTCCAAGCCAAGGACAAGGGCAGAGAAACTGCCTCCTGCCTCCAGTGTTGGTCATCTCATTATTAAAAAATATGTTGAGACTTTGGAAAAAGTGCAGAGAAGAACAACAAAGACGATTAGGGGGCTGGAGGCTAAAACATAGAAAGAACAGTTGCAGGAATTGGGTACGTCTAGTCTACTGAAAAGAAGGACCAGGGTTGACATGATAGCAATCTTCCAATATTTGAGGGGCTGCCACAAAGAAGAGGGAGGGGGCACCTATTCTTCAAAGCATCAGAGGGCAGGAGAAGAAGTAAGAGATGAAAATTAACCAAGGAGAAAACCAACTTAGAATTAAGGAGAAATTTCCCGAGAATGAGAACATTCAACGGATGGAACAGCTTGCCTTCCGACGTTTTGGTTGATCCATCGCTCTCGGATTTTAAGAAAAGATTGGACAGCCATTTGTCTGGAATGGTAAAGGGGCTCCTGCTTGAGCAGAGGTTGGGCTAAAAAACAGGAAGTCTCTTCCAACTCTGTTATTCAGTTGCCCCAAAAAGAAGCCACCTTAACTTTGACCAGATTTGGTCAAGTGACCTTCCCTCAACCCTAGAAGAACTTCTGACTCAGCTGACTTGCTGGATGAACCAACAGGAAGAAGGAGCAGAAGGTAGTCGATGAAGCCTATCTGCACCTCGCCCCCTTCTTGCTTAGCCAGGAGGTGAGTCTGGCCCACTCCTCTTTTGTATCCTCTCCAACCTTTGTTAGGAGGACTTCTTGGGAAAAGGCCTCGTCCCTCGGGAGGAAGGAGAACAAAGCCATCGAGCTGGCTCACGGGCTCTTTTGGGGGAGGCACAGAAATAGCCACCAGATCAGAAAAAGGAAGAAAAAGGAGAAATGCCTCTCAGGATGACAATACATCAAGACTGGAGTGTAGCAAAAACAGCTCAGCCACAGAGCGTTTCCGAAAGGTCCATGAAAGGGTAGGACTGCAGCTTAGGCGCAGCTCCACCCCATGGGCTATTAATCACCAGGAAATGCCTTTTCCTTGATCCTTTCCCCCCGCTACAAATCAAGGAAGGGGAAGGGAAATGACCGGCTACTGTAATGGGGCTGAGTGGACAACTCGCCAACTCACCATGGTCAACTAGCCGCAGCCAACTCCCCGTGGCCAATCCCCATGCAGGAGAACTCAACGTGGCCAGCTCGCTGTTGGGCAACTCAACGGTTCCATCGAATGATTTAAAATAATTTAAAAAATATATTTTAATCATTGTCCTTCGCATTCCGTTTTGTCCCTCTTTCGGCCTCCTTCCTTTTAAAGATTCCATTCCACCATTTCTTTGATATTGGTGTCGTTCTTGTCCTGTGGCGAGTTGTCCCACGGCCAATTGGACATGGCCAATTGGCCCATGTCAGGTTGTCCTAAACCAGTGATGGCGAACCTTTCAGAGACCGAGTGCCCAAACTGCAACCCAAAACCTACTTATGCATCGTCGAGTGCCGTGTGGGTGTGGCCCATTGGCTGGGTGTGACCCATTGGCTGGGCGTGGCCCATTGGCTGGGCGTGGCTGCGGTGGTAACGGCAGACTGGGTGGGACTAAAGAGTTCAATCAATCAATTCCAACTTTGCAAGATCTTTTTTTTTCCCGCGAGAAGTTGAAATCGACTGATTGATTGAACCTTTTTTTAATTTTGCACACGGCGGCGGAGGCCTAAAGCGAAAAAGTTTTATAAAACCCAGATGAAGGCCTAGGACTGGGGCGACGGCGCGCGTGCCCACAGAGAGGGCTCTGAGTGCTGCCTCTGGCACCCGTGCCATAGGTTCGCCACCACTGTCCTAAACCCATTTCCCACCCGGCAAGGAAACCAAATGACAAATATCTCCTTTTTTTCTTTTCTTTTTTTGAAAAAAAAAGTTGCAGCAACATTCATTCCACTGAAGGTCTTTAAGCAAAGAGAGAGAGAGAGACCCTCTCCCCTTTTCAACTGATCTCAACTTCCACAACTCAATCTCAACTTCCCACTGATTTCTCAAACCGGTTCTGTTTGGGATAAACCCTGGACCCAGAAGACAGGAAGAAAAAGTCCCCTTCTTGGAATAAAATCTCACAACGGCCTCCAAACCAGAGCTGGGGAATAGATGAATGGGGTTCACTGCGTCGCTACGCTCTGTCCACACTGCCGATCAAGAGCTGGAAGGTATTTTGAGCGACCCAGTCCCCAAACAACAATCGTAACATGTGCCCTGATACAGATTTTTTCCATGCCAACCCAGTGGCCCCGTGCCAGGAAAAGCTCCCTGTCCCTCCTTCCTACATGCCAGCAAACAAAGGCCATAAAATCGGGGAGGAGGGGAGTGAGGGCCAAGGGATGGCAGGCTGGAAATGTTGCATTTTAAAGATGTTTGGCCGAGACAAAGCGCCCCATTCTCTGGGTTTTCTCTGAAGCCAGGAAATGTCCACTGAGTCAACACTGAGAAAGAAGGGGGGGGAGAGAGAGAGAAAAAAAAGTTGCCCGCAAGAATAGAGTATTCATCATCGCCTCTTCAGATTTGGAACTGACCTTCACAGTTACCGTGTTCGGAGTGCAGACGCTGCAAGAGAGCGGCCAGCCTCTTCCCCCCACGACAAAGGGAACAAGGCTGAATGTGAAAGACTGGAAGGCTTTTTTTTTTTTTAACCCTATTAAAAGTAGCTCAGCTCCATCCTCCTTCCATGCGACACGGAGAAAAATCAGCCACTGAAAGGCCATAAAGTTGCAATAAAGTTCCAACTTTGGCCGATGACACCGGGCACGGATGAGAAAAATCCCCAGAAGTCTTTGGGCGCAAGGGCCCGGCTGTGGATGAGCGATGGGGTCATCAGCCGCAACTGGTTTTGCTGGATTAGGCACAAGAAACGCATGATATTTCTGACACGGTGGAATAAGCCGGTTGGACGGAATTCACGGCGACGTTCCAAGCTATGATGGCTGGACTGAAGAAGAGACCCTTTGCCCTTTAAGAAGGGATAAAGAAAAGTCTATCTAAGAGGTTTGGGGGAGAAGGGAGGGATGGCATTGCTCTGAAACAGGATGGAGAACTTCCAAGAACATCTGGAGATCATCATTTGGAGCAGATTGGAAGCAAGAGAGAAAAGGGATGGCTTCAATCATTTTGGACTGTGGCCCTGCCCATTGCTGGATGGCCACCACCCTCTTGAGCCTTTGACCTCTGCAGATGGCTCTTCTAACTTACTTGAAATGCTTTCCTTCAGAGAAACAAGTGAGAAAACTGGAGTAAGAAACTGGAGTAAGAAATGAATCCTAGTCTAAACCAGCAACATAAGATATGGAATCGGGTGTTATGTTTCAACAAGGAGCAAGTTGGAGACATATTATCCCCAGTCAAGGTCTCCTTAGAGCAGGGGTCTTCAAA
>NW_015387425.1:225196-242696 GCF_001527695.2 Protobothrops mucrosquamatus
TCTTTTCTTTCTTTTTTATTTTCTTTCCCTTCTCTTTCCCCTTCCTTCTTTCCTTCACTCCATCCCTCTACCTTTTTTCTTCTCTTCCCTTCCTCAATCCTCCCTCCCTCCCTCACTTCCTTCCCTCTATCTTTTCTTTCTTTTTTATTTTCTTTCCCTTCTCTTTCCCCTTCCTTCTTTCCTTCACTCCATCCCTCTACCTTTTTTCTTCTCTTCCCTTCCTCAATCTTCCCTCCCTCCCTTCCTTCCCTCATTTTTTCTTTCTTTTTTCTTTTCTTTTCTTTCCCTTCTTTCCCCTTCCTTCTTTCCTTCACTCCATCCCTCTACCTTTTTTCTTCTCTTTCCTTCCTCAATCCTCCCTCCCTTCCTTCCTCCCTCCCTCCCTCCCTTCCTTCTTCATATTACCGTCTGAAACAGGATATAATTACCCATGCACACCCAGCCCCACATAAATTTTTACAAACCCAATTGACCTCATACTTCACTGGAGACGAGAAAAACCCCAATTTATAATCTGCATTACTCAAGAGAGCTATCCCAAATTATACAGTTATAAACTGCACAGATATCACTTTTGAAAATCTGCGAACAAAAAAAATGTATCTGGTGATGTGCAAAGCATGTATGATTCCCTCCCCCCCCGCGAAAAACTTTGGATTAATACTCTTTATCTGTTTTAAATCTTGGCTAAGGGTGAGCGTATGCCCAGGAATGACAGGTTTGGGAATTAAAGTTCGGCTCGTTTAATTTAATTTTAATTTAAATTCAATGGAAACTGATTAAATATGAGGGCAATTACTCTTAACTCCCCATGTATTAAATCGTTTTGTCCTCCTGCAGCATTACGAGATGGCAATTCTGGGAGAGCATCTGAAGGTCGCACTTAAGCTGGAGGAGACGACGTGTAACCTGGAACCTAAGACGATGCACCCCAAATTTAAAGGGAGGAAGTCCTCTTTAGGGACTTCCTTAGGAGATATGCATGCATAGATAATTCAGAAAAAGATAGAAGAGCTCAAACAACAGGTGGAAATGTTTTTCAGATTCAGAATAAAGCTGGAAGGGACCTTGGAGGTCTTCTAGTCCAGCCCCTGCTCAAGCAGGAGACCCTGTACAATTTCAGACTCAACCCCCTACTCAAGCAGGAGACCCTATCCCATTTCAGACAAGTGGCTGTCCAGTCTCTTCTTAAAAACCTCCAGTGATGAAGCACCCACAACATCTGGAGGACAAATTGTTCCACTGATTAATTGTTCTCACTATCAGGAAATTCCTCCTTAGTTCTAGGTTGCTTCTCTCCTTGCTTAGTTTCCATCTGCTGCTTCTTGTCCTGCCTTCAGGTGCTTTGGGGAATAGGTGGACCCCCCCCTCTTCTTTGTGGCATCCCCTCAAATATTGGAAGACGGCTAGCATGTCACCCCTGGTCCTTCTTTTCTCTAGATAGCCATGCCCAAATCACTGAAATAATTTGACACCGTTCTCTCCCTTTCCTTTTTAATTGCCTGCATCCTGCCATCTCTCTCTCTCTCTCTCTCTCTCTCTCTCTCTCTCTCTCTCTCTCTCCCTCTGCAATCTGCAAGTTATCGCTGTGTTGGAATGGCTTCCCATCAACGTCGTGGCACCGAGCCCAACTGCTAATCCAGCATGGCGAAGTTCTCGACATGTAACCGATATTGCCAGCTAGAAAGGAGGGCAGGGAAGGCGCGAGATGCTCTCTCTGCACATTCTGGAGAGCGTTTCCATGCAAACATGTCCAGCCATAAATGGGAGTCGCTGTTAACTGTAGCCAAAGGATCGGACACAGAGGAAGAATGGGAGCAGGAGCAGGCCGGACGGCTGAGCGCAGCTGTGAGCTTGGATTCATTCTCAACATCTCAATCAGGAGAGCTTCTTCCAAAGCCGTTGCTTGCTAAAGTCAACCTTGGGAGAAAGTCCAAGTTGGTCTTTCAAAGACAAAGTTCTCATGCTGAGGACATATCCGTGGGCAGCTTCCCTCAGCAGAGAATGGAAGAACATATTGCTGGAAGGGACCTTGGAGGTCATCTAGTCCAATCCTTTGTTCAAGCAGGAGATTCTATACTATTTCAGACAAATGGCTGTCCAGTCTCTTCTTAAAAATTTCCAGTGTTTGGAGCATTCACCACTTCTGGAGGCAGGTTGTTCCACTGGTTAATTGTTCTGACTGTCAGGAAATTCCTCCTTAGTTCCAGGTTGCTTCTCTCCTTGATTAGTTTCCATCCATTGCTTCTTGTCCTGCCTTCGGGTGCTTTGGAGAATAGCTTGACTCCCTCTTCTTTGGGGCAGCCCCTGAGATATTGGAACACTGCTATCATGTCACCCCTGGTCCTTCTTTTCGTTAAACTAGACATTCCCAATTCCAGCAACCATTCCTTATATGTTTTAGCCTCCACTGAGATCCACTGAAGATCTCAGTGGCCCTCCAAACCTTGCTTGCTACCAGGCCTTTTTTTTTACAACTCAGAAGGGGAAAAACCCACAATTCAATACAGAGGGAGTAACCATATGTATCGCATTCAGTTAACCATCTTTAGGGTAGCTGGCGGGAAATGAGGAGAGGCACGGATGACCTTAAGACAGAAGCTTAGAAGTTCCTCCAACTGGGTTGGGACTGATTGAGCTTCTCTTTAATCCCCCCACTTCCCTCCTGGCCTTTTGTTTTCTTTCTTTCCAGCTTTTGTTCCATGATATAAGCTCAAGGTGCTTTGCAAAAAAGTTCAAAACAAAGCCAGCCTCCAACTCGGTGGCTAAAGCTTTAAAAAAGAAAAAAGCAAAAGAAAGAAAGAAGTCCTTGCATTAATTCTTGGCATCTCCAGTTATAAAGGATCCCACGGAGGAAGGTGATGGAAAGGCTGCTTTGGCGTCTTTGGGCTCGGAGGGCTCTCGGCCACGAGACACACACACGGCCCAGAGGCTGTCCCAAGCAGCAGATGCGAGAAGCAGCAGCAAGGAGTGGGAAAGGGAGACCAACCCAGCCACATGGTTTCTCTTGTACCTCTTAGCTCTTCGGCTGCAGGTTTTTTTTTTTTAATAAGGAAAGGTAGTATAGATAAGGCTCCCTTCTATGGTTTTGCTTCCAGCAGCAACGCTCTGAAGTCAGTTGGGCTTCTTTCTTTCTTTCTTTCTTTTTCTTTCTTTCTTTCTTTCTTTCTTTCTTTCTTTCTTTTTCTTTCTTTCTTTCTTTCTTTCTTCCTTCTTTCCCTTCCTCCCTCCCTCCTTCCTTCCTTCTTTCTCTTCCTCCCTCCTTCTTTCTTTCTTTCTTTCTTTTTCTTTTTCTTTCTTTCTTTCTTTCTTTCTTCCTTCTTTCCCTTCCTCCCTCCCTCCTTCCTTCCTTCTTTCTCTTTCTCTTCCTCCCTCCTTCTTTCTTTCTTTCTTTCTTTCTTTCTTTCTTTTTCTTTCTTTCTTTCTCTTTCTTTCTTTCTTTCTTTCTTTCTTCCTTCCTTCTTTCCCTTCCTCCCTCCCTCCTTCCTTCCTTCTTTCTCTTCCTCCCTCCTCCCTCCTTCTTTCTTTCTTTTTCTTTCTTTCTTTTCTTTCTTTCTCTTTTCTTTTTTTCTTTCCTTTCTTTCTTTCTTTCTTCCCATTTTTAGTAAGTCCATTCTAGTTTACGAGTATTTTACTTTAACAGAATAACAGAGTTGGAAGGGACCTTGGAGGTCTTCTAGTCCAACCCCCTGCTCAAGCAGAAGGCTCTAGACCAGGGGTGTCAAACTGCCACGGGCCGCATGTGTCACGTGGAAGCCACGCCCACCCCATTGCCGGCAATGGCAAAACCGGCCCGACACGTTGCGCGACGTCACGTGACGTCGCAAGTTTGACATGTCTGCTCTAGACCATTTGAGACAAGTGTCTCTCCAGTCTCTTTTTAAAAACTTCCAGTGTTGGAGCATTCACCACTTCTAGAGGCAGGTTGTTCCACTGGTTAATTGTTCTCACTGTCAGGAAGTTTCTCCTTAGTTCTAGGTTGCTTCTCTCCTGGATTAGTTTCCATCCGTTGCTTCTTTTTCTGCCTTCAGGCGCTTTGGAGAATAAGTGGACCCCCTTTTCTTTGTGACAGCCCCTCAAATACTGGAACGCTGAACAAAATAACAGGCTTGGAAGAGACCTTGTAGGTCTTCTAGTCCAACCCCCTGCTCAAGCAGGAGACCCTGGGCCATTTTAGACAAATGGTCTAAACCAGGGGTCTTCAAACTTGGCCCTTTTATGACTTGTGGGCTTCAGCTCCTAGAATTCCTAAGCCAGCCATGCTGGCTCAGGAATTCTGGGAGCTGAAGCCCACAAGTCATAAAAGAGCCAAGTTTGAAGATCCCTGGTCTAAACATTTGACAAATACTTCTTGGAGGCTGGATTGGAAAAATAGAGAAATCCCAGCCTGCCTCTTTAAAACAAGTGCCTTCACACACACACACACACACACACCACAAAAGTTGAGGAAACCCAAAAGGCAAAGCTCCCCCAAGCACGCAGCACAGTTTATGATATGGCTACACATTTGTTATTGTGGAACGGCGCATCTGCCGAGCGTCGCCCTGCCAAATCGTAATTCTTCATGGCAACAGTCCCTGCGCAGAGCTTAAAGCCCTAAGCCCCAGTGCCAGGAATCTCAAACGGGATAAATCCGTGACCTCGAAAATCCACCAGATGCATTCCACATCTGCCCAGTCTGGGAAAACCTGGAGCTGAGGGAAAAGCAGGGTGGGAAAGGGGATCTCGGATATGTGTGAAGGCAGAGAAAGATGACAGGGACTTCGGGGGTGTGGGGTGGAGAAGAAAACCAAAAAAAAAAATCAACTCCCATCCCCAGCTTTCTTCAAACCAAGCGAACTCCGGGACGGTCTTTAGGAACGGGCGCCGTTCAAACCATTTCTGTTTGCAGCTAGTCCTCCAGTTACGACCACAATGGAGCTCAATTCAAGGTCGCAAAAGGGGATCACGTGATCCCAGGGACGCTGCAACGGCCTTGAGCGTGAACCAGTGACCAAGCGGCTGAATTTCGATCACCCGAGCGCGGGGATGCTACAAAAATCATTGAGTGTGAAAAACGGGTCATCTCAGTGCCGTCGTAACGTGGAACGGTCACTAAACGAACAGTCGTGAGTTGAAGACTGCCTGGACTGTGATTTAGGGTCAGGGGTCTCCCAACCTGGCGACTTTTTATGACTTGTGGGCTTCAACCCCCAGAAATCCCCCGCCAGCCTGGGTCTCCAGTCATCATTGCAGAGGCTTCTTGAATGAGAAGCTAGATCAGGGTTAGTCAACCTTGGCTCTTTTATGACTCGTGGACTTCAATTCCCAGAATTCCTGAGCCAGCTTAGCTGGCTCAGGAATTCTGGGAGTTGAAGTCCAAGAGTCATAAAAGAGCCAAGGTTGACTACCCCTGAGCTAGATGTTTTCAAAGGAAAAAAAACACACACACCAGAAAGTCCAGCTGCATTTTGAAAAAGCACCTTTTTGGGGTGACATAACAGGCAGACTCCGTGCCTGATCTGTTCAGATGGACCCAGAGCGCAATTTCGGACAAACGCAACGCTTTGTCCATATTAACCTGAGAAAAAAAAAATATTGGAGGGAGGCTGGGGTCAACATTGCAGCTGTCTGTTTTTGCACCCCTTCGTTGCAAAAGGACTTCGGCCTCTTTTGCGCTGGTGCCACCAAAGGGCCGAACTACGACGGTACAAGCGGGCCCAACAGAACGCAACGGGCTGAAGAGGCTCCAGGGAAGACTATTTTAGCACAGAGGCCATTCACAGCTGGATCCTCTTGGCAGCTTCGTTCTTTGCTCTGCCCTGCCCGACTTCTTAACGTCTCTTCCCTGTATGACAGGTCCGATACGACTCTCAGGAAGCAAGCAGGCTGGTGAATATACTATTTTATGGGAAACAAGTAGACTCCCTGGTGTTTCAGCCCAGAACACTAAATTCTCTTGGCATGTTATGGTTGTAAATCATCCTGAAACGAGCCTTTAAGCTGTAGCCCCAAACCGAGAGGAGAACCAGAAATAACACAAAAAGAAAAAACTGGACTACGGATTGTCAACCAGCATCTTTCCTTCCTTGGAAACTTAAAATGAGACTATCAATCATTCATCTCCTCTTCAGGCAGCCCTGGGAATTTTACATGACACAGGAGTGAGGTTAAGTGTCCCTCCTGGAGATTTCTCCATGGCTGAAGAAATTACAAGTCCCAGGATTCTTTGCGGGACGAAGCTGTTCAGCCGGAGGCACAAAACCCATCTTGCTTTGTAGAGTCTACGCATTACGGAACGCATAATATAATAAAAAGCAAAAACCTTGAGTCAAGAGCAGGGGTCTTCAAACTTGGCCCTTTTACGACTTGTGGACTTCAACTCTCAGAATTCCTTAGCCAGGCACGCTGGCTGAGGAATTCTGGGAGCTGAAGTCCACAAGTCGTAAAAGGGCCAAGTTTGAAGATCCCTGGTCAAGAAGAAGAGAGGTAGAAGACAGAGGGGAACACAGGTGAGCGAAGGAGAGAGAGAGAGATTGAGAGGAGAGAGACAGAGAGAGACAGAGAGAGAGACAAAGAGAGAGAGAGAGAGAGAGAGAGACAGAGACAGAGACAGACAGACAGACAGACAGACAGAGAGGGTGAGAGATGATAGATGGATGGATGGATAGATAGATAGAGAGATAGAGAGATAAAAAATAGATATATAGATTGATAGATGAGATTATTTAACAATAGATGATAGTAGATGGATATATATTATTTAATAGATAATAGCTAGCAAGAGGATAGATAGGTAGAGAGACAGAGAGAGACAGACAGAGAGACAGAGAGAGAGACAGAGACAGAGACAGAGAGAGAGAGAGAGAGAGAGAGAGAGAGAGAGAGAGAGAGAGAGAGAGAGAGATGATGGATGGATGGATGGATAGGTAGAGAGAGAGACAGAGAGAGACAGAGACAGATGATGGATGGACAGACAGGCAGGTAGGCAGGCAGGTAGACAGAGAAGTTAGAGAGGGAGAGGGAGGGAGGAGCAGACAGAAAGGGGGGGACTGTCAGTACCAATGGTGACTGAGAGAGAGGTCTCCATGGGTGTCTTGTCCTTCTAAGGTTTGCAATCATAACTGGTAACCAACAGTAGTAAAAGCATTCTGGCTACGGCTACATTGAGGAGAAGGCCATGTCGTTTGAGGGCATAGAGATTGGGAAAGAGATTGGCATGAGAGCCACAGGCTTTACCTCTGTGATGATGAAAAAATCGTCCCCCGGCTCCCCCTGGACCACAATTTTCTCTCCATCCTCAAACTGGACCGGCTCTAGTGCATCGGCCACCGTCAGGCGCTCCCATTTGTCCAGAGATCCTAAGGGATGAAAGAGCAACTGGTTGATACTCCCTACCGCCGTTCCACCATACTACAATCCTAGAACAAACCATAACCAGATGGTTTCCCCCCCCCTCCTTTTAAGACTTAAAGCTCCACTGGGACCCTTGTGCTTATGGTGGACCTCTCCCACCACCACCCTATCCCCAGGTTTTATTGTCTGGTTTTGCCCGGGCTGAATCCCAGCGAAGGAAACCGTCCAGCTCCTTGGAGGGAAAAAAATTACGCACCCAAAATGGACACCTTGCTCAAAAATTCTTCATACATTTTCCGTTTTCTCAACGTGCTGCCCTGTGGAGAAAGAGAAGGGGAGAAAAAAGAGGAGGGTGGGGGGGGAGAGAAGAATTAACGCTGCCCACATCGCTGTCAACCTCAGAGGAGACCTCAAGGGGTTAAGGCGCAAAGCGAGAAAAATATGCCGAGGAAACAATCATCCCCATCTCTTCGGCCCACTGAGTTCCCACCAAACGTGAACTTCGCCCTTCGTAAATTGGATCGGGTCCCTTTTAAGTTGGTGGAATTTAACGTTGGCGGACGGGACACAATGTCCGGGCGGTGGGGAGACCCACACCCTTCCTTTCCCTTCCCTGAAGCTTCAAAACAGAGAAAAACTCAACTATGTATGATCCACATCCTGATGAGCTAATTAGTGTGAAGAATCGATTCGAGCCCCGCGATTGCACATCTAAAAGGACCTGGAGTTAAGCAGATAATCGGACGCTTCCCAGCTTTCTCCTCGCCAGTTGAGGAAGACAAAAAGAAGCCGTTCTTTTCCCCCCAATCCCAATTTGGATGGTTTAAGCCTTAAACAAACAGGAATGTTTGCTTGTAAAGGGAGGGAAAAGGGCCCGTATTCTCCTCCTCGGAGGGGCTAGTGCAATTCCAGCAGGGGAGGAAGAATAAGACTGACCAGAGGAGAGAAAGCAAAGGCATCATTTGACACATGCCTTAGTTTTGCTCACCACATTCCAGCAAAGAGGTTGAATGCAGAGTGCAGAGAGAAGAGCAACTAGGATGATTAAAGGCCTGGAGATTAAAACATATGAAGGACGGTGGCAGGATTTGGCTAGTCTAGAGGAAAGAAGGACTAGGGGACCCATGATAGGAATATTCCAGTATTTGAGGGGCTGCCACAAAGAAGGGGGGGGGTGTCAATCTATTATCCAAAGCACCAGAAGGCAAGACAAGAAACCATGGATGGAAACTAACCAAGGGGAGAAGCAACCTGGAATTAAGGAGGAACTTCCTAACAGTGAGAACAATTAACCAGTGGAACAGCAGTTGCCTTCAGAAATTGTGGGTGCTCCATCACTGGAGGTTTTTAAGAAGAGACTGGACAGCCATTTTTCTGGAATGGTATAGGGTCCCCTGCTTGAGCAGTGGGCTGGATTAGAAGACCTCCAAGATCCCTACCAGATTCTATTCTATTCTATTCTATTCTATTCTATTCTATTCTATTCTATTCTATTCTATTCTATTCTATTAACTCTACTCTACTCTACTCTACTCTACTCTACTCTACTCTACTCTATTTTTTCTGGCCTCGTCCAGATTTGCTGGGACAGTTGCCCCCCAGGATTCCCTACTGGATATTCTGGAAGCTGGGGGGGAGGGGGGCAGACTGTAACCCTCCCTTTTCTAAAGTCCTTCTTGAAGACCATTGCTGGTCCAATCCAGGTGGTTTTCCCCAAAATGCAAGGCAAACTTTGACACTGTGTGTGTGTGTGGGGGGGGGGCAATTTCCAGAGCCTTGGAAAGACCAGATAGCCCAGCCCAAGAACAAGAAGGGAAAACTGGACAGCCTCCCACACCAATCCGGGCTGGGAAGTAACAAGTAGCCAGGCAGAGACTGACAGCTGGAGAAAGAAAGGCAGGTGTCTGCCCCCACGCCAACGGGCTGCAACGGGGTGGAGCAACCCATCCGGAGGTGGCATCCTGCCTTCCAGCCAAGTGTGGGTTGTAGAAAAATTTTAAGAAGCAATAATCAGGGAGCACGGGGACTCTCCAACCCACAGAGGTAATTAAAACCAGACTTAGGTTAGGAGTCAGCGAGGTGGGAGGGGCACAGGGCGAAAAGGACCAGGCTATCAAATGAAACGCCCCGCTCTCTGGGCTTCTCAGAATTGCAAGGCTGCCTCGCTCTTCCCATTGCTCTCCGTTGCTGTTTAGCGAGACAGAATCAGCAGATCGGTGCAGCCAATGGCCGAGTGACCTCTAAGAAACTCCAAGTTCTCTTCTCTTTTTTCTTCTCTTCTCTTTTTTTCTTTTTAACCAGCCGTTAAAAACGAGAATAAAAGTGATCCCTTGGGTTGGAGCGATGATGCAGTACGAAAGGGGGGGGAAAAGTCATGCCAAGGGTAAATAATAGCCTGATGGAGCGGAGGGATTGATCCCTTTCCAAAAGCTGTTATATATTACCGTCTCTGATCCCAAGACAACTCCATTAAATCACAGGCTAAGGTTTGCTCGGGGCCATCCCGTTCCAGATTGTGCATGTGTCTCGGATGGAAACTGTACACGGAAAGGAACACGTTTCGTCCCCTCCGGGTCACCGACAGCACCTGAAATCAATCCTAAAGGGCCTGCAGGTGATGGATCATAGTCTTGGAGATGCGGAGTTAAATGTTCTGGATGGTCAAGAGGAGGAGTCTTCAAGCTTGGCCCTTTTAGGACTTGTGGACTTCAACTCCCAGCATTTCCTCAGCCAGCATGCCTGGCTGGGGAATTCTGGGAGTTGAAGTCCACAAGCAAGGGTCTTCAAACTTGGCCCTTTTAGGACTTGTGGAGTTCAACTCCCAGAATTCCTTAGCCAGCATGCCTGGCTGGGGAATTCTGGGAGTTGAAGTCCACAAGCAAGGGTCTTCAAACTTGGCCCTTTTATGACTTGTGGACTTCAACTCCCAGCATTTCCTCAGCCAGCATGCCTGGCTGGGGAATTCTGGGAGTTGAAGTCCACAAGCAAGGGTCTTCAAACTTGGCCCTTTTATGATTTGTGGACTTCAACTCCCAGCATTTCCTCAGCCAGCATGCCTGGCTGGGGAATTCTGGGAGTTGAAGTCCACAAGCAAGGGTCTTCAAACTTGGCCCTTTTAGGACTTGGGGACTTCAACTCTCAGAATTCCTCAGCCAGAGTGCCTGGCTGGGGAATTCTGGAAGTTGAAGTCCACAAGCAAGGGTCTTCAAACTTGGCCCTTTTATGACTTATGGACTTCAACTCCCAGAATTCTGGGAGTTGAAGTCCACCAGTCATAAAAGGGCCAAGTTTGAAGACTCCTGGTCAAGAGAATGTGTCAAGCATTGAGATCACAGTAGCAGAGATCCACTGTACCCTCTTTTAGTTGGTGTTCCCTTTAAGCCTGGAGAACACCAAGCGAAAAGAGGCGGCATGTGAAAACCTACAAAACAGCTGGATCTCTCCCTGGGATGTCGCAATGACCCACCCAGGGGGAAAAGGAATCGAAAGGTTACGTGCAGATAAAGACCTGTGCACTTTCCAGTGTTGCAAAGCGCCACCTCGGAGGAATCCGATCCCAAATTCTGCACAGTGTTAGCAAGCATTCAAGCCACAGGGGGAGACTTCAGATGTATAAAATGACAAGTGCAAGAACAAAGCAGGGGGGAAAGCCATGCAAATATTCCGTAGGAAAAAAAGAAGGAGAAGGAGAAGGAGGAGGAGGAGGAGGAGGAGGAGGAAGAAGAAAGCAATGCCAAGCCAGCTTGGAAAATAGAAGATTTACAGGCAGCCAGCGAGTCCAGAATCTGCAACCTGATATGCAACCGAAAAAAATAAGAGCGAATGCCATTTCAATTAGTCCTTGCAAACGCATCACTTGAGCAACGGGCCAGGAAAGTGACAAGCTCAGTTGTCTGGTCTGACAAAGTACCACACCTGCAGCCTTGCGCCCCTCCGCCTGGCCATCTCATCGCCAGGACGGTCCCAACCCACCCACCCACCCACCCAAAAGTTCACCTAGGACTAAAACCCTCAACCGTGATTTATGGACTGCGTCCGCAGTGTTGGAAGCTTGGGGATTATTATTGCTTTTCTAAGGCCTTCCGCTCCAGGCTGGATGGAGTTTTGCTAGACATGGACTGAGAGAGAAGCCAATGGGGAGGGGGGGAAAGAAAAAAAAATTCAGGAAGATAGATCTAGCGGGCAACCATCCCAACGAGAGAGGAGGCTTGCCCACGTGCCTTCGGGGGGGAAAGGACTGAGTAATGCGCCAGATTGGAGGGGAAGGTAGATAGCTGATCAATGCCTCAGCGCGGGGAGCTTAGTAAACTGTGTTAATGTGGAGAATTAATAAATAAACAAAGACAGGGGAGAGGATACCAACTCAACTTGGCCACAGAAGGCAACAAAGAGACTTTATGGTCCAAAGACCGCAAGCCAGGCCAAAGGGAGTGATGAGTATCTGAATGTTATGCGGTGTTGCTGGCACCAGGAATCTCTCTCGGTGGCCAATCCAACATTAAGCACCTGTTCATTATCTCCTGCCCCGTCCTTTTCATTTGCCCTGGGGGGGGGACAATTAGAAGTAGCCGTGGGAGGTAGAGCAAGACTGCCAGCTTCCTTCAGCTCTGAAAGACTGATAAGGGCAGTGGGAACGGCTTCTTTCTCTACCCCCCACCCCCCACCCCCCGTTGCCCTTGAAAACCTCGCCCAGATGTCTTCTTTGGGAGGGGGTTTGATTCCCTCCTTGCCTTGTCCGTGGTGAGTTCGGGATTGACATAAGAGTTATGTACAGGGGGGGACACCTGGGGATGGGAACAGCTGCAGGTTTTAAGAAACCGTTGTGGGTTTTCTATGGGTTGGGTCTTGGGGGGGGTCTCCAAATGATATTCGGGAGAACTGAGAGCCTCAACGGTTGGCTGGACTAGAAATATTAATTTCCAAAAAAAAAAATGCATTAGTGGTCTTTTTAATGTGGATAATCATTTTGATCAATATGCACATTGCTCAAGTTTTTAGCTCTATGGTCCTGTGTTCGGGAAGGAAGAAAGTGAAGGAGGGAGGGAGGGAGGAAAGTAAGGAAAAGAGGGAGGGAGAGAGGAAGGAAGGAGGGAGTGAAGGAAGGAAGGAAGGAAGGAAGGAAGGAGGGAGGGAGGGAAGGAAGGAAGGAAGGAAGGAAGGAAGGAAGGAAGGAAGGAAGGAAGGAAGGAAGGAAGGAAGGAAGGAAGGAAGGAAGGAAGGAAAGAAGGAAGGAAGGAAGGAAGGAAGGAAAGAAAGAAAAAAAGAGAGAGGGAAGGAGGGAGGGAGAGAAGAAGGAGGGAGGGAGGGAAAAAGAAGGAAGGAAAAGGGAGGGAGGAAGGGAAGGAAGAAAGGAAAGAAGGAAGGAAAGAAGGAGGAAAGGAAGGAAGGAAAAGAGGGAGGGAAGGAAGGAGGGAAGGAAGGAAGAAAGAAAGGAAAGGAAGGAAAAGAGGAAGTGAGTGAGGAAGGAAGGAAGGAAGGAAGGAAGGAGAAAGCAGCAACTGTGGAAAGCAATGCTGTGTCTTATCAGGCTGAGTTAATCCTCTGCAGCCTCCAGGCTTCCATCGCTTCCCACAGCTTACTCCACACTCCCACCCATTCGGTCCCGTGTGATTATTATTATTTTTTTTTGCAGCCCCTTTCTGACTCTCTTCCTTCCAAGTTTCATTTCCATTCATCCAGCTTATCTCCCGGGCCCTGCACCTGCCTCTCGTCTACTGGACACTTCCCAAAATGCCCTTGAATTCGGAAGCCGAACCAGCGCTGAACAACGTTGCCGGGCTTCGGTTCCCAAGGAAAACCTCCAGACCAGATCGTGGGTTCCTTTCATCTTGATACAAGGTGAAACCGTGCAACAAATGTAACTCCTTAGATCAACACAAAGGACACACAAGCACAGGGAGAAGAAACAAAGGCCCCGTCACTAGCCATTGCGGACACGGGAGGTGCTTTAAACCAGCCTCCAGTATGACCCCAACCTACAGTCCTCGACTTACAACTGAGCGCAAATTTTCCGTCGCTAAGCAAGACAGTCGTTAAGTGAGGTTTCCCCCCTTTTACGACCGTCCTTGCCACCGTTATTCAGGGAAGCACTGCAGCTGTTAAAGTTAGCAACAGTGGCTCTGGCTTCCCCATGGACTTGGCTTGTGAGAAGGCCAGAGAAAGGGATCCTGTAAACCCAGGACGTGTTGCAACCGTCATAAATGTGAGTCAGTTGCCAAGAGTCTGAATTTTGACCCCCGTGGCCGTTAGGATGCTGCCAGGGTGGTCAGTGTGAAAAAACATCAAAAGTGACTCCTTTCAGGGCCTTTCTTGTCTCTGTGAACAGTCGCTAAAGCAGTGGTTCTCAACCTGTGGGTCGGGACCCCATTTGGGGTCGATCGACCATTTCACGGGGGTCGCCAAGCAAGGCTGTCCGCCATTTTTCTCCCCTTTTCCGGCGGGTGCCTTACCTCCCTTGGGCTGGGCCAGCTGGTGGTCGGCCTGCTCCGTCTCTGCCGCTTGCCAGCTACGCCTCGGCTGGCGCAGGGGGCGGAACCACGCATGCGTGGCACTCCCGGGCAGGGAAAGTCCTCGACTTACGACCGGTTGGGTAGTCCTTGACTTACGACCGGTTTAGTCCTCGACTTATGACCGGTTTAGTCCTCGACTTACGACCAGTTGTGGTCGCGGCATTAAAAAGGTTGAGAACCACTGTGCTAAAGGAACTATTTTAAGCCGAGGAGTCGCAAATCCCCAGCCAAGAGGCACAATGGATTTGAAAGTTGAGGAAAAGATGCCTCAAATATTTCCATAATTTTCTTCTGTTAAAGGACAAAGCTGGACGGTTTTGTGCAGCCAGAGATTTTTTTTTTCTTCTTCTTCAATTCTTCCCTCCCTCCCCCCACCCCCCCATTCCCCAAGCAGCCTTTGAAGAGCTAGCTGGAAAACAGGTTCTTGGAACCAAACGGGAACTTCTTTCCAAGGGAAGCTGGAGAAAACTGCTTAAGGCAGGAGCCATCGGAGAGCAGGGAAGGGCAGAAGAATGTCAGGAATGAAAAAGAGGACACTGAAAGGATGGAAATAAAGGGAAGAGAGTGGGAAAACGAAGAGGGAAGACTGTTGACAACGCCTGCTTTGTGCCAACTTCAGTTTGAAAACCAAGCTGGGGAGAAGAGACTTAGAAGGCACCTTGGTGGTCAGTAGAATGGAATAGAATAACAGAGTTGGAAGGGACCTGGGAGCTCTTCTAGTCCAACCCCCTGCTCAGGCAGGAAACCCTACTACACCATTTCAGACAAATGGCTGTCCAGTCTCTTCTTAAAAACTCCCAGTGTTGGAGCATTCACAACTTCTGGAGGCAACTTGTTCCAGAAGTTGTGCATGCTCCAACACTGGAAGTTTTTAAAAAGAGTTTGACCAACTGAGTAGACCACAAGGATTATCTCCCAGTCTAATGATGAGATATAGGTAGTCCTCGACTTAGGACCACAGCCAAGCCCCAAACCTCTGTTGCTAAGTCAGACTTTTGTTCAGTGAGTTTTGCCCCCTTCCTTGCCACAGATGTTAAGTGAATTACTGCATGTGCTGAGTTACTAACATGGTGGGGAAGTGAATCTGGTTTCCCCCATTGACTTTGCTTGTCAGAAAGTCACAAAAAGGGATCAAGTGACTCCCGGGGATGCTGCCACCATCACAAAGAGAGAAGCAACCTAGAACTAAGGAGAAACTTCCTGACAGTTAGAACAATTAACCAGTGGAACAACCTGCCTCCAGAAGCAGTGAATGCTCCAACACTGGAAGTTTTTAAGAAGAGACTGGACAGCCATTTGTCTGAAATGGTATAGGGTTTCCTGCCTGAGCAGGGGGTTGGACTCGATGACCTCCAAGGTCCCTTCCNAGAAGGAGGGAGGGAGGGAAAAAGAAGGAAGGAAAAGGGAGGGAGGAAGGGAAGGAAGAAAGGAAAGAAGGAAGGAAAGAAGGAGGAAAGGAAGGAAGGAAAAGAGGGAGGGAAGGAAGGAGGGAAGGAAGGAAGAAAGAAAGGAAAGGAAGGAAAAGAGGAAGTGAGTGAGGAAGGAAGGAAGGAAGGAAGGAAGGAAGGAAGGAAGGAAGGAAGGAAGGAAGGAAGGAAGGAAGGAGAAAGCAGCAACTGTGGAAAGCAATGTTGTGTCTTATCAGGCTGAGTTAATCCTCTGCAGCCTCCAGGCTTCCATCGCTTCCCACAGCTTACTCCACACTCCCACCCATTCGGTCCCGTGTGATTATTATTATTTTTTTGCAGCCCCTTTCTGGCTCTCTTCCTTCCAAGTTTCATTTCCATTCATCCAGCTTATCTCCCGGGCCCTGCACCTGCCTCTCGTCTACTGGACACTTCCCAAAATGCCCTTGAATTCGGAAGCCGAACCAGCGCTGAACAACGTTGCCGGGCTTCGGTTCCCCCAAGGAAAACCTCCAGACCAGATCGTGGGTTCCTTTCATCTTGATGCAAGGTGAAACCGTGCAACAAATGTAACTCCTTAGAGATCAACACAAAGGACACACAAGCACAGGGAGAAGAAACAAAGGCCCCCGTCACTAGCCATTGCGGACACGGGAGGTGCTTTAAACCAGCCTCCAGTATGACCCCAACCTCGACTTACAACTGAGCACAAATTTTCTGTCGCTAAGCAAGACAGTCGTTAAGTGAGGTTTTCCCCCCTTTTACGACCGTCCTTGCCACGGTTATTCAGGGAAGCACTGCAGCTGTTAAAGTTAGCAACAGTGGCTCTGGCTTCCCCCATGGAGTTGGCTTGTGAGAAGGCCAGAGAAAGGGATCCTGTAAACCCAGGATGTGTTGCAACCGTCATAAATGTGAGTCGGTTGCCAAGAGTCTGAATTTTGACACACACACCCCTGTGGCCGTCAGGAAGCTGCCAGGGTGGTCAGTGTGAAAAAACATCAAAAGTGACTCCTTTCAGGACCTTTCTTGTCTCTGTGAACAGTCGCTAAAGCAGTGGTTCTCAACCTGTGGGTCGGGACCCCATTTGGGGTCGATCGACCATTTCATGGGGGTGGCCAAGCAAGGCTGTCCGCCATTTTTTTTGTCCGCCATTTTTCTCCCCTTTTCCGGCGGGTGCCTTACCTCCCTTGGGCTGGGCCAGCTGGTGGTCGGCCTGCTCCGTCTCTGCCGCTTGCCAGCTACGCCTCGGCCGGCGCAGGGGGCAGAACCACACAAGCGCGGCGCTCCATGGCAGGGAAAGTCCTCGACTTACGACCGGTTGGGTAGTCCTTGACTTACGACCGGTTTAGTCCTCGACTTATGACCGGTTTAGTCCTCGACTTACGACCGGTTGTGGTCGCGGCATTAAAAAGGTTGAGAACCAGTGTGCTAAAGGAACTATTTTAAGCCGAGGAGTCACAAATCCCCAGCCAAGAGGCACAATGGATTTGAAAGTTGAGGAAAAGATGCTTCAAATATTTCCATAATTTTCTTCTGTTAAAGGACAAAGCTGGACGGTTTTGTGCAGCCAGAGATTTTTTTTTTCTTCTTCTTCAATTCTTCCCTCCCTCCCCCCACCCCCCCATTCCCCAAGCAGCCTTTGAAGAGCTAGCTGGAAAACAGGTTCTTGGAACCAAACGGGAACTTCTTTCCAAGGGAAGCTGGAGAAAACTGCTTAAGGCAGGGGCCATCGGAGAGCAGGGAAGGGCAGAAGAATGTCAGGAATGAAAAAGAGGACACTGAAAGGATGGAATAAAGGGAAGAGAGTGGGAAAACGAAGAGAGAAGGCTGTTGACACACCTGCTTTGTGCCGACTTCAGTTTGAAAACCAAGCTGGGGAGAAGACACTTAGAAGGTACCTAGTACCCAGTAGAATGGAATAGAATAACAGAGTTGGAAGGGACCTGGGAGGTCTTCTAGTCCAACCCCCTGCTCAGGCAGGAAACCCTACACCAGTGATGGCGAACCTTTTAGAGACCGAGTGCCCAAACTGCAACCCAAAACCCACTTAGGTATTGTCGGGTGCCGGGTGGGCGTGGCCCATTGGGTGGGCATGGCTGCGGTGGTAACGGCAGACTGGGTGGGACTAAAAAGTTTAATCAATCAATTACAACTTTGCGAGATCTTGAAATTGATTGATTGATTGATTGAACCTTTTTTTTTTTTTACACACAGCGGCGGAGGCCTAAAGCGAAAAGGTTTTATAAAACC
>NW_015387425.1:247568-259324 GCF_001527695.2 Protobothrops mucrosquamatus
AAAAAGAAAGAAAGAAAGAAAGAAAGAAAGAAAGGAGGGAGGGAGGGAGGGAGGGAGGGAAGGAAGGAAGGAAGGAAGGAAGGAAGGAAGGAAGGAAGGAAGGAAGGAAGGAAGGCGTGCATGTCTGTTAACAACACAGTCACCACGACATGATCAAAGACTGGAAGCTGAGAAAAAATATCATGAGAAGATGAAGAAGGAAATCAAATAAAGACCCCCAGTTTTATCTTGTCGGTGGGGATCTGCCGAGGAAAGATCAAGGGACCATTTCAGACCAGAACTTCAAACCCTGAGTTAATAGGTCAGCTCAGCCCAGGTATCATCTATCCACGGGACTCTGCAAACGTGGGTTAAAAACAAGCCAAAATTCCTTTTCCATGGCTGGAGCGGCGGAGCCCATCTACACAGTAGCCAAAGATCTGACTTTCTCCCCCCCCCTCCCCTCCCTCCTCCCCTCCTTCCCTCTCTCACTTTCATGTCGGCTGCAAAGGAATGCAGAGCTGGAGATACCCAAATATGAAGAGTTATGATTCTGGCAAAAGCCTTCAGCTTTGCAAAGATCAAAAACATTCTGGGCTTCTATTGTTTTCCATCGCTTTTGATATGAGTCACGGCTCTCTTCCCCACAGCTCCCAGTTCACCCGTCTCCCTTTCTCTGGCCAGCAACTAGCCATTCAGTAACCGTTGCAGGAATCATACAGGCGGTCCTCGACTTATTCATTTAGTGACCGTTCAAAGTTACAACGGCACTGAACAAAGGGACCTGTGACTGTTTTTCCACGCTTAGGTACACTGCAGCACACACACACACACACCCCAGGGTCACCTAATCTAAGTTCAGACGTTTGTGCGACCGGGGTTCACATTTACGACGGTTTGCAGCGTCCCAGGGGGTCGTGTGATCCCGCAAGGAAAATTCCCATGGGGAATTTTCGTCGCAAAGCGAGGCGCTGTTATGGAAATGGAAAGAACGGAAAGAAACCGAGAAGAAATTAAGGGAGAGCTGCCTTTTCGGTTGCTTGAAAGCCTGAATTCTGTCAGCTGGGCTGCTAGTCCTCAGTGTTTCGCTGCCCAATCTTGAAGCAATGTGAGGCGTGGAGAAAAGGGGTCAGGAGCCGCATGCCCCCTGATCTCCCCCCCAGATCTCCCAGCCCTGATCTGTTAAGAAATGGAGACAGCTTCTCCTTATGAAATGTGAATTGTCTCTGATCAATAAAAACAGCTCGCTGTTCCATTTGCTTCCTCTTGAAATCGGCCCCGCTGGAGTTATGGTCTGATCCGTGAGCTGTAACAAGACCTGGCTTGTTATTCCTGAGTCAGAAACTCCAAATATGGAATACGGTTCCAGCAGATAGGAGATCTGTTCCGTTTTCGTGGTCAGGCGACAGCTTCGGTAGCTGTGGAAACAGGGCAGCCTGCCCAAAAACATTTTGGGTCAAAATAGAAATAACAGGCTTCCCTTTAAAAAAAAAAAAGAAAAGAAAAGAAAGAAAGAAAGAAAGAAAAAGGTTGAAAGTCGCAGCTCCAAAGTGTGGGTTTGGGACGGGCCAAAGAAAATATAAATCAAAATAAAATGCCTAATCCGTCGTTCTAAATATAAACCCCACCGGGTGGTTATTTTAATTGGACAAGCCTCGCTGATGGCTGTTGTTCTTTTTCTGTTGTTGTTTTTTTACCTCTTCTGCTTTAGCAAAAAAAAACCACACAAACCGAAGCGGTGGTCAGCTCAAGTGTTCAAAACAGAGACCTGGGATGGCTTTGTTTTGAGAGAAAAAATATTTTGGAGAGATAGTGGGTGAGAGTCGATAGCCGGCTAAAAGCAGCGTTGTTTTTTCACAATCTCAGAAGTTGCCTTGTAAGCCTGCCCCAACAGGCTGGGCCTGTGACCTTAATGGATGCTTCGCTTAACGAACATGGATACACAAGTTCGTTACAACCGCACTGGAAAAAAATGACTTAGAACCGGTTTTTACACTTACAACTCTTGCAGCATCAAAATTCAGAAAAGTAAAAGTATTGGGTTGGTTTACAGGAGAAAAAAAAATAGATTTAAATGTAATTAACTCTGAGAAAATCTTAACCAGTAAAAAGGTTTAAAACACTGTGGGAAAAACAAAGGTAAACAAGAGCTGTAAACAGGGCGTAGGATGAGACAACCAGAATGACTAGATAGAAATGGAACACTATGTTGTTGTGATTATTACTTGTAGAAATGCTAGGAAATCCTTATACTTAATTGTCATTTATTTAAAACAATAAGAATTGCATTAACTTAAGGTTCACTATGGGGAAAAGAGGAAATCATGTAAAGTTATTATGGGGATTATTATAGATTATAGAACCTAATTGTTAGTGAATGTTTGCTAAATGTAAACCCAGACAACGCACTGTCCACCGAATATTAAGGTGATTATGTTTAAAAAATTAAGATAAGATAACCTCTATTTATTGTCATTTTTTTACTGTGGGCACAACGGCACACATCAAAAATGAAATTTAGTTGTTAATAAAACATATTTTAAAAAAAACAAAAAACAAAATTCAGACGACTGGCAAACTGACTCATATTTATGACCGTTGCCGTGTCCCGGAGTCATGGGATTCCTTTTTGCGACCTTCTGACAAGCCAGATTCACTTAACAACTGTTGTTTCTAACTTAACAGCCGCCGGGATGCTGTTTGCAATCTTCCCGGCAACAAAGACAATTGGGAAAGATGGATTAATTTAAGGACCGTGTGAGTCACTCACAACTGAAGGGTGTCCCTTAACAAATCGTGGCCAGAAGCTGAAAACTGGATGTGACCCAGTTTTTAAAAAAACTGCCTGGTTAAGAGTTGAAAACCAGAAACAAGGGCCCACCTTAGAGCTATCTTCATCGCCCTCCTTGCAATGATGCTCAACCCGTGTTTCGTCTCCATCCTCGTTCGCCCTGCAGATGTGGCAGGCTTCAAATGGAGACCTCCTCACTTCCCCCAGTCGGAAGAATGAGTCAGTCGGATTTCTTGAGGAGACGGTGACTTTGGGACAGGCTTTCAATGCCCAACAATGCTTAATTAGATGACCTCCTGACCCACCCAGGGCTGGCCATAAAAAGAGACTGTGTCTCCCTAAATAGCTGCAAGGCGCTGCTGGGTGGCTTAAAATACGCTAGCTGGTTCTTAAAATAGAACTTGGGTGGGAAAGGACTGTCAAACTTTATTTTGATACGATCTAGGAAGCCACAGAATGATCCGTCTCATCATCTTCTCACCACCATCAAAGAAAAGAATAATTCCAAAGAAAATATCAAGGAATGAGAATGGAATGGAATGGAATGGAATAGAATAGAATAGAATAGAATAGAATAGAATAGAATAGAATAGAATAGAATAGGATAGAATAAAATAGAATAGAATAGAATAGAATAGAATAGAATAGAATAGAATAGAATAGAATAGAAGCAATGGAGAATAGAATAGAATAGAATAGAATAGAATAGAATAGAATAGAATAGAATAGAATAGAATAGAATAGAATAGAATAGAATAGAATAGAATAGCATAGCATAGAATGGCATGGCATGGCATGGCATAGAATAGAATAGAATAGAATAGAATAGAATAGAAGCAATGGAGAATAGCATAGCATAGCATAGCATAGCATAGCATAGCATAGCATAGCATAGCATAGAATAGAATAGAATAATAAGTTGAGGACTGCCTGTAGCCTCCACCTTCAGAAATCTCTTTTTCTGTTCATCTCCCAGTTCCAAACTTTGTTAGATACAACACCCAAACTCCTTTTAAATAATGCATTTTGTTCCCAGCCCTGCCATCCTTTTCCTCAAAAATTCTTGAAGTCCCGCTTCCAGGCCCACCCGAGCAGTCCAGAGGGAAGCCGTCATCTTCAGGTGTCACCACTTGCAAGGTTCCAACCCTTCAGAGCAAGTTTGGAAAAGCAAATTGAATCTTCTGAAGATGAAAATCACTTGCCCGAGGCTTCTTACTTACTCTTTACGGAAGGCATGAGACAGAGGGAGAGAGAGAGAGATGACCTAATCCTAAATGATTAGCAAAAAAAACACCCAACGCTTCGGGCACATTCCAACTTGATCACCTTCCATCTTGAGATTGTTTAGTGGTAAACTGCATGGCCTGCAGGCCTGGTTACTCTGAGGCTTTAAACCTAAAATAATTTGTTGGCTGATGATACGCCATTAAGCGACTTTATGCGGACAAATAAGTTTGGCTCCTGATGGCAATTCATGGGAAGAATAGAATGGAATGGAATGGAATGGAATAGAATAGAATAGAGTAGAATAGAATAGAATAGAATAGAATAGAATAGAATAGAATAGAATAGAATAGAATATGGAATAGAAAAAAATGAATAGAATAGAATAGAATAGAATAGAATAGAATAGAATAGAATAGAATAGAATAGACAGAGTTGGAAGGGATCTTGGAGGTCATCTAGTCCAACCCCCTGTTCAGGCAGGAAACCCTATACTATTTCAGACAAATGGCTGTCCAATCTCTTCTTAAAAACTTCCAATGTTGGAGCATTCACCATTTCTGGAGGCAGGTTGTTCCACTGGTTAATTGTTCTGACTGTCAGGAAATTTCTCCTTAGTTCTAGGTTGCTTCTCTCCTTGGTTAGTGTCCACCCGTTGCTTCTTGTCCTGCCTTCAGGTGCTTTGGAGAATAGCTTGACTCCCTCTTCTTTGGGGCAGCCCCTGAGATATTGGAAGACTGCTATCATGTCCCCTCTCGTCCTTCTCTTCATTAAACTAGACATACCCAATTCTTCTGTATAGCATGAACAATAAATCAGCTTAACTGGAATTTAATATATGGACCTGATTTTTCGCACTTGGCAATACACCAGCGTAGTGAAACACACAGGAATGTTCTTCATAAACCTGACTTGCAACCACTCAGTGCCTGGAATAATTAATCTGACACCAAACCAATCACATCAGGGCTCAGAGCAATGTCTGAATAGGGTTCACACATTCCTTCCCTCTGTAGGTCACCAGTAAGGAGGAGTCAGAAGTTCCCTGGCTGATATCTTAGCCAGAACATCAATACATTTCTATAAAAAAGGAAGACAAGGAAAAGAAAATCTTTCAAAGAAGCCAGTTGCAACTTACATACACCTCCCCATGATCAATCACGTAGAAGTTGTCACCTTCGTCACCTACGGGGGAACAGAAATACAAATCAAAGCCCGTCAACTCAGAGTGTGATTTTGTACCAGCTTTGGAAATACTTGATCAGAGAATGCTAAGTAGGAAGGGACTGTTTCTGTTATTAAGTCCAGTCTCCTGTTCACGATAGGAAACCAGACCAAGATTGAAGAGAGTTGACGTTCGTCAACTGTAGATCTATAAAACTGGGCAATTGCAGGCTACCTCTACCCACAGCCAGGAGTTCAATCCTGACAGGCTCAAGGTCGACTCAGCCTTCCATTCTTCCCAGGTCGGTAAAATGAGGACCCCAGATTGTTGAGGGCGAAAGGCTGACTCTGTAAACCGCTTAGAGAGGGCTGTAAAGCACCGTGAAGCGGTATACAAATGCTGTTGCTCTGCGCCTCTCTTCACCCTTCCAAGGTTCTCCTGACCTTTGGATCCAATGTCCCGTATAGTTTCTATAATGGAAACGTCCAGGGTTTGGAGATGGCTAGTGAGGAGATACGAAGGAAAGACTTGGTGCCCACCTTCCAGCTTCTGCTCAATAAAATGTAGTCTTTGGGACCCAGCACCCATAGATGCGGACTTTGCAGAAGAGACTTAAACATGGATTTATTTGCCTCCCTTGAAGGAGTCAAGGTGTGCATAGATTCTGTAAATGATGCATGATCTGAGCAAGGACAACACTGACCGCATGCTGTCAACGCATGAAGCTCACCTTGTTGGATCACAATCTCTCCAGCAATGTGGGTGACAGGGAACATGGCGTCAAATATGTCACTGCAAAGAGAGAAAAAGAAGAGGCAGTGGTTTAGCGTGGTAGGTGAACGTTGTGTTGAGCCATGTTGACCCTTCAAGGGCAGTCCATCAAACAAACACAACCAATTCCATTTCTATTTTTTTTATTAGTACAAGGTTATTCGGGTAGTCCTCGACTTACAACGGTCTATTTAGTGTCCATTTGAAGTTGCAACGGCACTGAAAAAAGGGACATAGGTTTTTCATCCGTACGACCTTTGCACCGTCCCCAGGGTCACCTGATCAAAATTCAGATGCTCGGCAACTGACTGGTATTTATGACAGTTGCAGCGTCCCAGGGTCACGTGATCCGCTTTTGCGACCTTTTCTCTTTTGGATTGGGTATTTTAATCTTCTGAATAAGATTTTTTTTAAAAAAAGAAAAAAAAGAAAAGAAAAGAAAAGGAGAGACAAATGTGAAAAAAGAGCTAAGGGAGAATTTTTCCCCCAATATTGCCAGCGCATCTGCCAACGCAGTTGTGTGTATTGTTGGAAGATGAAAGAGTGAGGGCTAAACCAACTGCATCCGCTGACAAATTGGTCTCAAAAACACTGCCGTTGAGTTGTGTCCTGACGCAACACCCGTGAATAAACAAAAATGTGAAAGTGACCTTCACAATGACACCACAGCCTGGCTGTACAGCAGCATGTTTTTCTCTCTCTGGGTGTCCCACGGTCGAGGAGAACAAAGACGTTTTGAAAAAGATTCACCCAAACAGAGGGAGGTCAGCCTGTAACCTATGGCAATTTTTACTCCCATATATGGGAAAACTTGCAAAAATCCCATTATTAGCTTATTTCCTGTCCAGCAGTTCCAAAATCCACTCAAGGCTTAATTTTAGGAAACACCCGGTCATAAATTTAAACCTAAAGCCATTATCTTTATTCCTGAAAAGTTATCGTATCAGCAGACGGCCTCAGAGTGATTCACAGGCAGGCAGGGGAGAGATTCAGAATAGAGAAGGACCGAGAGTCGAAAGGGACCTTGGAGGTCTTCTAGTCCAACCCCCCTGCCTCGGGAAGACTCAGGAAGTCTTGATCTTTCTTTGGAGGTTGGCAGCTGGGGGTGGGTGGGGAGAAGCTGTGGGATGGGGTATCTCACACCCATAATCCACTGAAGAAGAATAGGTTCCTCGAAATTCCTACATGAACTGCCACAAAGAAGAGGGAGCCAAGCTATTCTCCAAAGTGCCTGAAGGAAGGACAAGAAGCATGGGATAGAAACTCATCAAAAAGAGAAGCAACCTAGAACTAAGGAGAAATTTCCTGACAGTTAGAACAATTAACCAGTGGAACAACCTGCCTCCAGAAGCTGTGGGTGCTCCATTACTGGAGGTTTTTAAGAAGAGACTGGACATCCACTTGTCTGAAATGGTATAGGGTTTCCTGCCTGAGCAGTGGGTTGGACTCGATGACCTCCAAGGTCCCTTCCAACATTATCATCATCATCATCATCATTATCATTATCATCATCACCATCATCATTATTAAGTGGAAAAGTGACCCTGGGCTTCCCCTGTTCCAATCCATTGTACGGGTAGTCCTCGACTTACATCAGTTCCTTTAGTGACCATTCAAAGTTACAACATCTGAAAAAAAGTGACTGATGACCCTTTTTCACATTTCACCATTTTGCAGCATCAGGTGATCAAAATTCAGACGCTTGGCAACTGACTCATATTTATGATGGTTGCGGTGTCCTGGATTCACATGATCCCCTTCTGCAATCCTCTGATCAGCTAAGTCCAAGGGGAAAGCCGGATTCGTTTAATGACCACGGCATTTGATGTCATAAAATTAGGCACACCTGACTGAATAACTGCTTAGGGATGGACGTTCCGGTCTCAACTGTTCGTCATAAATCAAGAACTACCTGTACGGTTCTACACGATGGATCAAATGTGGGAATGGTCTGTTTTTGGCTGAAGTGGGCTATTGTGTTCTCTTGCCACAGCCCCTCCCTCTCTGCTGGGGATGATGGGAGTTGACCTCCCAAGCAACCAAAGTCACTAGATTTGGGGAAACCGTCCCAGAATAGGTTTCTCCAATCTTCAAACCGATGCAAATTTTTTTCTTGGCCAAAATACACGGATTTCTTGGCCAAGACAAGCTGAGGTCAAAAAGATTTCCTAAAGTCAGAAAGTTCCTGAATAAGGCCTTTTAACCGTCCGCGGGCTTAGAAATCAATTACTGTCTCCTTCTGAAAGGATCTGTAGTTTCAGAGGAAACGGCCTCCCGTCGGTGTAGTTTTTCATAAAGAGAAAAGGAAGGGAAGTGACACATTTAGCTAGGGAGAAAAAAAGGGAAAAGGCCTGTCACAAATTCATTGCTTTAAGGACCATCCTAAGCTGCAGATTACGGCTTGGGAGAAGAAACAGGTGCCCTGCGTTTTCCTTGCTCCGTTAAACTTGTATCACTCAAGACAAAAAAAAAAAATAATGCACCACAACGCCCACAACAGGATACATCACATTTCATGGGTGATGCTATTATTTCTTCTCTTTATCGACGGCCGGGCTCTCCAAGTGTTTCAAGGACCAGGTCAAAGAAAGGTTGAAATATAAAATGGGTTACAGGCGGTCCACAACTCACAACACTTCGCTTAGTGGCTGTTCAAAGCGACAACGGCAACTGAAAAATGGGACTTAGGACCATTTTTCGCTGTTACTACCTGGGCAGCATCCCTGTGATCACGTGATTCAAATTCAGACGCTTGGAAACTGGTTCAAACTTATAATAATAAAGTTGGAAGGGACCTTGGAGGTCTTCTAGTCCAACCCCCTGCTCAGGCAGGAAACCCTATACCATTTCAGACAAATGGCTGTCCAGTCTCTTCTTAAAAACTTCCAGTGTTGGAGCATTCACCGCTTCTGGAGGCAGGTTGTTCCACTGGTTAATTGTTCTAACTGTCAGGAAGTTTCTCCTTAGTTCTAGGTTGCTTCTCTCCTTGATTAGTTTCCATCCGTTGCTTCTTGTCCTGCCTTCAGGGGCTTTGGAGAATAGCTTGACTCCCTCTTCTTTGGGGCAGCCCCTGAGATACTGGAACACTGCTATCCTGTCCCCCCTCGTCCTTCTCTTCATTAAACTAGACAGACCCAATTCCAGCAACCGTTCCTTGTATGTTTTACCTCCAGTCCCCTAATCATCTTTGTTGCTCTTCTCTGCAGTCTTTCTAGAGTGTCAACATCTTTTTTACATCGTGGTAACCAAATGTGATCACATTTTGGGAATCCGGTAACCGGCCCACATTTACAGCCTTTGTAGCATCCCCTGGTCACGTGATCCCAATTCCTCCTCCTCCTCCTCCTCCTCCTCCTCCTCCTCCTCCTCCTCCTCCTCCTCCTTTCTAGCACAGATGATGTTACCTGGATGATATTATTATTATTATTATTATTATTATTATTATTATTATTATTATTATTATTATTATTATTATTATTATTATTATTATTATTATTATTATTATTATTTTGCCAAGAACTGGGGTTTGCTTCCTATTTGCAGCAAAAAACAACAACAACCCGGACGCTGCAGGACAGTGAGTTTCTTAACCACAATGTTCATTTAACCACCCCTGCTTCACTTTATGACCACCACGTTTGCTTAGCAACTGCTGCCAAAAAAATAATAAAAGGATCGTAAAACCGGGAAGGGTCCTGCGAGATGACCCGCCTAAGGAAACGCGATGCGTTTTTACTCTAGTAAGCTTCATCGGCAGTAAATCTAAGCTTCTAAACAGGACTTGGGGGGGGGGAGGAAGAACAAGAGCTTCATGTAAAGGGAAGCGCTGTGTTAAAGGGATAAGAGAAGAAAGCAGAAGAATTTGTTCAGACATGAACACATTTACTGACGGGATAATTGGCGGGGTGAGGGAACCCAGCTGCCTTCGCTAAGAAAATCATATTTGATTTCTCCCCCCCCTCCCACCTCCCCCCAAAGAAGGCTGGAGTGGAGATCAAAGACCCGTTGCAAGTTTTAACCTGCGGAAAGAGAACTGAACTCTCACCTGAAGCTCTAACTTTCTGGGGTTGCATTCATGCGTTACGTGAAGACGCCGGCTTGTTTATTTAAGGTATGGGTTGGTTTCTGAGACTTTTAATAAGGCCACCAAAACGGACAGACTTGAGCCTTAATTACCAAATAAACCTTAACCCATAATAGTCTGAGTTTGCAAAAAACCAAAATCAAGCTTACAGGAGGTGAGAAGCTGCTTTGTCATTCACGCCGACATAAAGAGTGGAAGTCCTTAATAATAATGATGATGATGATGATGATGATGATGATGATGTTGGAAGGGACCTTTGGAGGTCATCTAGTCCAATCCCCTCCTCAGGCAGGAAAGCCTATCCCATTTCAGACAAATGGCTGTCCAGACTCTTCTTAAAAACTTCCAGTGTTTGGAGCATTCACAGCTTCTGGAGGCAGGTTGTTCCACTGGTTAATTGTTCTAACTGTCAGGAAGTTTCTCCTTAGTTCTAGGTTGCTTCTCTCTTTGGTTAGTTTCCATCTATTGCTTCTTGCCCAACCTTCAGGGGCTTTGGAGAAGAGATTGACTCCCTCTTCCTTGTGGCAGCCCCTGAGATACTGGAATACTGAACAGAATAAGAGAGTTGGAAGAGACCTTAGATATCTTCTAGTCCAACCCCCTACTCAAGGAGGAAACTCATTGTTTCAGACAAATGGCTGTCCAGTATCTTCTTAAAAACTTCCAGTGTTGGAGCATTCACCGCTTCTGGAGGCAGGTTGTTCCGCTGGTTAATTGTTCTCACTGTCGGAAAATTTCTCCTTATTTGTAGATTGCTTCTCTTTAATTAGTTTCCATCCATTGCTTCTTGTCCTGCCTTCAGGGGCTTTGGAGAATAGCTTGACTCCCTCTTCTTTGGGGCAGTCCCTGAGATATTGGAACACTGCTATCATGTCCCCCCTCGTCCTTCTCTTCATCATCATGGTTTCCCCAGATGTATCTTTGTGCGTTGCATCAGTAATATACAACTTAACCAGTAACCAGTTATCACAGTGGCTGAGTTCACCCATTACGCTATTTCATAATTTGTTGGTATGGGGTCTCCTGTTTGAGCAGGGGGGGAATGGACTAGAAGACCTCCAAGGTTCCATCCAATTCTATTATTCTGTTATTCAATTACTCTGCCCTGGGGTGTTTGAATAAACTAGGAGGAAATTAACTACCAAGAAGGCTTGTATGATAAAGTAAGGTTCAAACACTATAGCTTTGCCCACTAGCAGGGTCCCTGCGTTGGGTTTAACCATCCTGCAAATTGTTTAGTTTGGGCCGAGTGCTAATCCCGCCATGTGGTTTGAAAACCATAATTTATGGCTTAGCCACTCAGCCACCAAGCTTTTCTTACAAAGCTTAACTTAGCCCCCAAAGTGTCGCCATTTATAGTTGTCTCTTTTGATGCTGCTGAGTCATGCACAAGTCTATAAAATGCACAACGGCCATTTACAGGCTGGCTCACGGGCTCATATAGCGCACGAGGCCAGCCCACTGTGGTTCTGTCACCCACTTGTGGTCAAAACAAACATGCGACATGTGAGCCACAGAGTGGACAGTCCTTTGTCCTGAACGGTATGAAGATTAGAAGATCTCCCAATTTCATAGAGGGGCCTTGGTGCTCTCTGAGCTCGGGGGTTTTCTTGCAGATGTTTCGTTACCCAAACTGGGTAACATCATCAGTGCTAGAAGAGAGTGGAATTTGGGAGGAGGAGGAGGAGGAGGAGGAGGAGGAGGAGGAGGAGGAGGAGGAGGAGGAGGGGGAGGAGGAGGGG
>NW_015387425.1:259404-267263 GCF_001527695.2 Protobothrops mucrosquamatus
AGAAGAAGAAGAAGAAGAAGAAGAAGAAGAAGAAGAAGAAGAAGAAGAAGAAGAAGAAGAAGAAGAAGAAGAAGAAGAAGAAGAAGAAGAAGAAGAAGAAGAAGAAGAAGAAGAAGAAGAAGAAGAAGAAGAAGAAGAAGAAGAAGAAGAAGAAGAAGAAGAATTACTAACAGACTTGGCTGCTTTCAAAGCCTGACTTTCTATGGTCTGTCTTTTCAGACTGAAGTATCTAACAGGCACCTCCACTCGGGACTGATTTTCCTTAAGCAGGAATGTTTGACTCTGAAGTCCTGAAGATGAAGGACAAGTTAAGACTGCCCAACATGATGCAACCTTTCTCCAGCTCTTAGGTCAAAGGGGAGGGGTGGGGGAAAACCCAACTTCTGTTGTTTCAGATGGGAGATAAAAGGAAAGTAAATATCCTGAGCTGAACAGAAAAGAGAAGCCCCCTCTCTCCTGCAGGGAGAAGAAGTAGCTACCCAAGCGTAGATAACCATGATGGGTGGCACTTAAAGGGTGCAAAGACTGATGGGGTGTGGAGTGAGAAAGGAAGGAAGGAAATAGTAAATAGTCAGTTATGGTGCCAACTGTGAAAACACAACTGAAAGAAAGACCACACTAGAAACAGCAGCCTTCTTTGGACTGACAGCTTATGGCCTCATCTCAGCTAGTGTTATTTAAAACAAAACACAAAAAAAACCCTCCCACTTTCAGGCTATTCTAAGACAGAACTCTTAACAGCCAGACAAACTTTCGGCTACTTCCACCAACTCTCTCTATGTGGGGTCCGTGGCGCCCCCTGAGCTTGCTGGTTTTCCTGCAGGCGTTTCATTACCAGACTAGGCAACATCATCAGTGCTAGAAGGGAGTGGAAAAGAAGGAGAAGAGGGGGAGGAGGAGGAGGAGGAGGAGGAGGAGGAGGAGGAGGAGGAGGAGGAAGAGGAGGAGGAGGAGGAGGAAGAGGAGGACTGTGGGGTCCATGGTGCCCTCTGAGCTTGGTGGTTTTCTTGCAGGCGTTTCATGATCCAAACTAGGTAACATCATCAGGGCTAAAAGAAAGGGGGGTTTGCAGAGAGGAGGAGGAGGAGGACGACGACTGTGGGGTCCTTGGTGCCCTCTGAGCTTGGTGGTTTTCTTGCAGACGTTTTATTACCAAGGTAGGTAACCTCATCAGTGCTAGAAGGGAGTGGGGTTTGCTCTCATTTTATACGTTAAGTATTAAAAAATGTAGTAACGGTACATAGTGGTCGTACTAAATGTAATAATGTACATAGTGCATATAAGGTGGTAGTAGTAGTATATAAAATAAGAGCAAAACCCACTCCCTGCTAGCACCCATGAGGTTACCTAGTTGGTCTGCAAGGAAGTCATCAAGCTCAGAGAGCATCAAGGACCCCACAATTCACCTTCTGCTCCTCTTCCTCCTCCTTCTCCTCCCCCTCCTCTTCCTCTCCACAAACCCCACTCCCTTCTAGCACTGATGATGTTATCTAGTTGGATTGTGAAATGTCTGTAAGAAAACCACCAAGTTCAGAGAGGCCCAAGGACCCCTCAATTCTCTTCTATTATTCCAGTGCTTTTCGTGCTCTCTTTCTTGTCATCTCTCACCCATTTGCCTTCTCAGCCCACGGTTCTGTATACTACACCCATTTCTCCATAAATCCATGTGTCTGCTTGTCCATATCCTCCATAGGACGAGGTTCACAAGTCTCCTTTCATATCATTACAAAACAAGTTCAGTGATTCACTTCCTGGCTGGACAAACGGGGCTAAGTTGGGTTCACTTTGTTAAAAAAAAAAAACCAAAATCTAACTCGTTCCCCAAAGAATAGACAAAATAGCCATTTTTTTAAAGGGAAGTGTTGGGTTCAAATGTCACTCAAAGCAACAGTTTGTTTTTTTTAGCCGGAGCCAACTGGTGGATTCACAATAGCCACAGGCGGTCAAGAGATCAAACCAAATAATTTAAAAGTTGAAATGCAAAACCAGTATTTCATCAGCCTTAAAATAACTTTCAAACATACAGTAGTTAAAAGTCTGTTCTTGAGTTTCTGCTGGGAAGCTACTGAGAAGACTCTACTGATAGTCACCACAAGGCGAGTCCATGGCACGTTGGAAGTGAAGCTCCTCAAAGATTTGCAGAGATTAGTTCTAGTCCTGCCTTAGCCATAAAAGTCAGCTGGGTTACTTTGGACCAATCACCAGGAGACGGTGAGTTCTAGTCCTGCCTTAGCCATAAAAGTCAGCTGGGTGACTTTGGACCAATCACCAAGAGACGGTGAGTTCTAGTCCTGCCTTAGCCATAAAAGTCAGCTGGGTGACTTTGGACCAATCACCAAGAGACGGTGAGTTCTAGTCCCGCCTTAGCCATAAAAGCCAGCTGGGTGACTTTGGACCAATCACCAGGAGACGGTGAGTTCTAGTCCTGCCTTAGCCATAAAAGCCAGCTGGGTGACTTTGGACCAATCACCAAGAGACGGTGAGTTCTAGTCCCGCCTTAGCCATAAAAGTCAGCTGGGTGACTTTGGACCAATCACCAGGAGACGGTGAGTTCTAGTCCCGCCTTAGCCATAAAAGTCAGCTGGGTGACTTTGGACCAATCACCAGGAGACGGTGAGTTCTAGTCCCGCCTTAGCCATAAAAGTCAGCTGGATGACTTTGGACCAATCACCAGGAGACGGTGAGTTTCTAGTCCCGCCTTAGGTGTGAAAGCAAAATGGAGGAAGCCCAGCCCACCTCACAGGCTTGTTGTTGTGGCTAAAATAAGGAGGAAGAGGAAGTATTGGTGCAGTGGTTAGAATGCAGTATTGCAGGCTAACTCTGCCCAATGCCAGTGGTTCGGTCCTGCCCGGCTCCTGGTTGACTCAGCCTTCCATCTTTCCGAAACCGATAAAACGAGGACCCAGATTGTTGGGGGGCAACAGGCTGACTCTGTAAACCGCTTAGAAAGAGCTGGAAAGCACCGTGAAGTGGTATATAAGTGTAAGGCTATTGCCGTTAGGTATGTTCGCCACCTTGAGTTACTTACAAAGTAATAAAGGTAAAATAAAAACCTAATATAGTAAAGAAATGAGGAAATAAAAGCCAACCGAGGCAGATATTCTCGGGAATAACCCAGATTCAAGCCATATAGGGCTTTGAAAGTGATTGTGGCTTTCTGAAAGTTAACTACGATTCCCAAGAGGACACTTGTCTCCTTCCAGAACGGGTTAATCCAAATAAAATCTGTGCAGGTCACGCCAAGGTCCACCTCCCATTGTGACCGCTGACTACTTACAGTAAAGGAAGCATCTAAGAATGTAGTAATGCCGAGAGAAAAAATAGAAAGTGATTAACGCAGCAATAAAAGCCCGACTGTTGCGAAGCGGAAAAGATTCTAGATGTGAATGTTTAAGGAAATGATTCACAGGGATATTTTCAGCTCATAAGAGTTTCAGAGACTTCATTCAAGTTGACTTTTGCCGCAAGGGATGGTTGGCCGAAACCGAGTTTGGGAGTTAGCAATAAGCACCCAACATCAACCCGAGAAGAACGTGGCTTGGCAAAGCAGGAGGACAAAGCAGAATGACAATCCCCCCCCTTTTTTTAATTTTTATACCTTGATTTTTGATATGCAGAAAAGGAGAGGAATTTTTTAAAAATATTAATGCAACAGCCGGTCCTGCTTAGTTTATTAGCTACAGTACATAATTGGAATTGGGTCTGTCTAGATTAGTGAAAAGAAGGAACTGGGGGGGGGGAGGACAAGATAGCAGTCTTCCAATATCTCAGGGGCTGCCCCAAAGAAGAGGGAGTCAAGCTATTCTCCAAAGCACCTGAAGGCAGGACAAGAAGGAACAGATGGAAACTAACCAAGGTGAGAAGCAACCTAGAACTAAGGAGGAATTTCCTGACAGTGAGAACAATTAGCCAGTGGAACAACCTGCCTCCAGAAGTCATGGGTGCTCCATCACTGGAGGCCTTTAAGAAGAGATTGGACAGCTATTTGTCTCCTGTTTGAGCAGGGGATTGGACCAGATGACATCCAAGGTTCCTTCCAACTCTGTTATTTTGTCATTCTGTTATTCTGGCTTCCCTTTCCCGCTTTACGCAGAGTTTTCTGTCTCCACTGAGCTTCTTGGAATGATCCTGCATCCATGCAATGCTGCCTGGTTACCTGGTTATTCCAGGAAGTGCTGCTCTCTTTGCTATATGTGAAGTAAGGCACTCTTGGGCTCTGGGATCAACAGACTTAATGATACGATTTCTAATAATAATAATAATAATAATAACAACAACAACAACAACAATAATAATAAAGTTGGAAGGGAAAAATATGAGTCAGTTGCCAAGCGTTTGAATTTTGATCACCTCATGCTGCAAAATGGTGAAATGTGAAAAAGGGTCATAAGTCACTTTTTTTTCAGATGTTGTAACTTTGAATGGTTCACTAAAGGAACTGATGTAAGTCGAGGACTACCCGTACAATGGATTGGAACAGGGGAAGCCCAGGGTCACTTTTCCACTTAATAATGATGATGATGATGATGATGATGATGATGATGATGATGGTGATGATGATGATGATAATGATGATGATGATAATGTTGGAAAGGATCTTGGAGGTCATCTAGTCCAACCCCCTGCTCAGGCAGGGAACCCTATACCATTTCGGACAAATGGCTGTCCAGTCTCTTCTTAAAAACTTCCAGTGTTGGAGCATTCACCGCTTCTGGAGGCAGGTTGTTCCACGGGTTAATTGTTCTACTTATGCTTTAGTCCCAAAGACTAGGAGACCTATTTCCCTCTTCCTGCTCAATTTGGGGAATGCAGACCCTCAAAAGCCAAAAAGGAAGCGCTTGGTTCTCAAAAACTCACATAGCACTGGGATGAAGCCTTGACAGGATAAGCGATTTATGAAACAAGCTTTCAGCAAATGAATCTATGAGCCCACAGGCCCTGTCATTGTTGGCCGGTCAGCAGCAGGATCTCAAGAGCAGCCTTTTCCCACCCTTTGCCCCTTTGAGAAGTTGGAAGCCTTGCAAAGCAGTTTGGTGCCCCGTCTGCCGATGACGAAGCCTCTCCTAAAGGCTTTGCTATTTCCGAAAGAAACAGATGTTTGCAGCTGCAGCCAGGTCTTCCGTTAATACAAGACACTTTGCCCCCATCTGGGAGAAGCCAGCACAAGTTCCAGGCCAAAATCTAGCTCTTTGGGCCGTGAAACTTCATAAACACACACCCCTCCTCCTTCTTTCCTCATACATCTGAGGGGACATTTAGGCCTTCCCATCTGTTTTAGCCATGTTCTCAAGCCTCCACCTTGAGAGAGGACATGTAGGCAAGCTTCTAGCCCATCCCTGGGGGGCAGACCCACTAATCTGAACGCCTGGTGTCAGCAGAAGGGAACACCCGGGCTTGCTTCTGAACACGTGTTGGGGGGAAGGAAGAAGAGTTGCAGATGATCTGGTAGGAAAAGCCACCGCTCTGAACGTTTAAAGCAGAACCAGGCAGGCCAAACAGCTGCAGGAATGCAGAGCAAACAGCTCATTTCTCCAGATGTGACTCCAAGCTGCCTTCCTCGTGGCCACCTGCTAAAGTTCTCTTCCCTCCGCCTTCACACAAAAGCATCCACCTACGTAGCTGGAGGGTTACGCTAGCTGTGTTTGTTCCGTAACAGATATCCTGGCATCCTGGGCAGCAGAAGGAGGATACGATGACTGGAACATCCAAAATGCAACCTCAGGCTGACTCAGGGTGTCTTGAACATCCTTGGGCCACCAGATCATGTCCTGTCATCAAGCTGTTGAGCAGCTCGGCACAATGAGAAGTGGGGATGAAACGTCTTCAAAGCAAAGCGGAATGTATTTCTGTATTTCTGATCTTCACAATGGCAGTCTAAAGTTTCAGCCGCGTATTTGGGGTTTCTGACGACCGACGGGTCTCCAAATACATCTTTGCTTTGGGTTGTTGTTGTTTTTTAAAAAAAATAGTCTAACAATAAAAGCATGGTCTTGAATACAGTGACACCAGGTGGCAGGGAGTGAAATGGTCACTCTTGTGGGGACGCATCGAACTTCGTCCCCCCCCCCCCACCAGAACTGCCTGGAGGAGGAAGGACCACCTGCTATGAAGGGATGGACCCGGAAGGAGAGCGAGAAAACAAAATGGTTGGCTTCGTCTATCACGGTTGGGCTGATGGTGTCCGGCAAGCCAGCTATTATGGTTGATGAAAAAAAACGTGTCAATGAAACCATGCCTTCAATGGATATGTGAACTCAAGTCTTTGAAGCTTGCTAAATATGGTTTTATGGCTCGGCCATAAAAGGACACAAGGACGTTAAATTCCATCTCAGCCACGCTTCCAAGTTGGTCAAAACTGGAAGCCATTTCGAAATGGGCTTTACCACATTTTCTGTTATGAAAATGTCTAGTCTAGTGAATAAAAAGGACTGGGGTGACATGATAACAGTCTTCCAATTTCTCAGGGGCTGCTCCAAAGAAGAGGGGGGGGGTCAACCTATTCTCCAAAGCACCTGAAGGCAGGACAAGAAGCAATAGATGGAAACTAATCAAGGAGAGAAGCAACCTAGATCTAAGGAGAAATTTCCCAACAGTGAGAACAACTAACCAGAGGAACAACTTGCCTCCAGAAGTTGTGAATGCTCCAACACTAGAAGTTTTTAAGAAGAGATTGGACAACCAAGGGGGTTGGACTAGATGACCTCCAAGCGTCCGAATTTTGATCATGTGGCCACCGGGATGCTGCAAAAGATTGTTAAGTATGAAAAATGAGTTGTAAGACCCCTTTTTCCTATGTTGCTGTAACTTCAAACGGTTACGAAAAGAAATGGTGGTAAATCAAGAACTACCTCTGCAATATTCCCGTCCCTCCCAAGACACAGACATCTTTCTATAACATGACAAATCCGGAATTACTAAACGCTTAAAATATTCTATTACCGCCCTTCTCTGTTCTGCAAGGGCAGCTGAGAGACCCTAATGGACTCCTCCAGCTGTTGTAGCCGATTCAAAGGCCACCTTTGTTTCTGGAAACCTTAGAAACTGTTAGTTTATTGTAAGGATGAGACTTAACCAGCTGTTTCACACAATTTGGGTCAAAAAAAAAATGATTGCAACCATGTTCTTCCAGAATAAATCCACTAATATGAACTGGCAGCTGGGTCAACTGGACTGAGGACCTAACATGGAAAATAGTGAAAAGAACAATCTACCAGCATGGAAAAATTAAGCAAGATTTGCAATTGAAATTGTAGCTCTTTCGGTGTTTATCATATAGACCTCTGCTAGGGATTTGAACAAAGGATCAAATATGTCGTTTAATCACTAGTCTTTCAGCTGGGAGGCCACGAACGTTTCAAAATGTGGAGAAATGTTTGCCTGCCATGTTCATCTGGGTAAAAATGCACTGCCCTTTAAAAAAAAAAACAAAGCACAATTTTTAGAAAGTTTTGGACGAGAGAGAACAATGGAGAGGTGAAGCATAGGATCAAATGTTTGCTACAGAGAGAAAATATTATCGGGGAGGGTGGAGAGGTTTTATGCAAGCCATGTTTTGGCTGAAAGCCGATCTGGATATTCAACACCCATCCTAGAAGGGAGTGGGGTTTGCGGAGAGGAGGAGGAGGAGGAGGAGGAGGAGGAGGAGGAATACTGATGGGGAGAAGGAGAAGGAGGGGGAAGAGGAAGGAGAAGGAGGAGGAGATGGAGAGAAGGTGCAGAAGGAGGAAGAGGAGGAGAAATGCTGATGGGGAGAAGGAGAAGGAGGGGGAAGAGGAAGAGGAAGAAGGAGGAGAAGATGAAGGAGAGAAGGTGCAGAAGGAGGAGGAGGAGAAGGAGAAAGAGAAGAAGAAGAAGAAGAA
>NW_015387425.1:267320-268837 GCF_001527695.2 Protobothrops mucrosquamatus
GAGCTTGGTTGCTTTCTTGCAGATGTTTCATTACCAAACTAGGCCATCAGACTAACATCCTAGATCCCATCGTACCTTCTCTCATTGTCATCAAGGTGAGCGAAGAGGACATTCTTGGAGATGGCCTTGGCTAAGGCTGTCATAGTCTTATAGTCCTTTGGAATAACCTGGAATGGAAAAGGAGCAGCAGAAGGGAGAGTTAGGAGTGAGCAGAACCCCAGATGATTACTAAGAGATCAGCCAGGGCTCCTGTGCTAATCATTGTAGGAGGAGGGCCATGTTCACCTATGGCAGCCGGAAATCAAAAGGACTCTTCGTCTTTTCTGACGAAGACATTTTATTCAGAGTTTTGGATTTAGACTAATTAAAGAAAAGCCGTCACAAAGCAACTCCATCATTCCAGACCTTAGTTAAGCTTCCAGAAGTGGCTTTGAGAGAAGCTGTGGGAATTATGAAATTGCTTAATCTAAAATAAAAGCCAACGGTGCTTCGAGCGTCAAACATTGTCTAGAAAATGCTAAATTCACTTATCAGGATTTCTTTCTACCTGAATTAAATCAACGGGTCAGGCCAGAAGCAAATCAGAATTATCTTGTAAGGAGCGTCTAATGGGAATGGTTTTTTGTTTTTGTTTTTTCAAGGCTGAATAGCAAATAATTCAGCATCTGGCAGAACTTTATAAAATATTATTTCTTCAAATGCATCTTGAGCAGCAGGACACATTAATTATTGAACTTGGTTCTGAAGGTTGGGCGGTTGCCAGGTTTAACTTCGCTGAAATGCTGGGACGGAATATAGATTTGATTTGATTTGATTTGATATTAAGAATCAGGAATGAACATCATAGAGTCATTTTTTTTTGGATCTGACCAAGCTTTCTTGGGGCAGACGTTCTGAAGAAAATTGATACAAATCTCAGCCCACTACTCAAAGGCTAAGGGGGGGGGTCCTCATTCCGTAATAAAATTCTGCTTTCCTAGAAGCCTGTCTTTTGAGGTATGAATGTGCCTTTGAGGCAATTCTGGACTCCTGGAGAAGACCCTGCAGTTTTCTTGGCAAGGTTTTTTCAGGAGCGGCTTTCCATTGCCTCCTTCTTAGGACAGAGAGAGAAGGACTGGCTCAAGGTCATCCAGCTGACTTTATGCCTAAAGAGGGACTAGAACTCACCATCTCCTGGTGACTGACCCAAAGTCACCCACTGGCTTTCAGGCCTAAGGCAGAACTAGAATTCACCATCTCTTGGTGTTGGCTCAAAGTCACCCAGTGGCTTTCCTGCCTAAGGCAGAACTAGAATTCACCGTCTCCTGGGTGATTGGCCCAAAGTCACCCAGTGGCTTTCCTGCCTAAGGCAGAACTAGAATTCACCGTCTCCTGGGTGATTGGCCCAAAGTCACCCAGTGGCTTTCCTGCCTAAGGCAGAACTAGAATTCACCGTCTCCTGGGTGATTGGCCCAAAGTCACCCAGTGGCTTTCCTGCCTAAGGCAGAACTAGAATTCACCGTCTCCTGGTGATTGGC
>NW_015387425.1:269241-278663 GCF_001527695.2 Protobothrops mucrosquamatus
CCAAAGTCACCCAGTGGCTTTCCTGCCTAAGGCAGAACTAGAATTCACCGTCTCCTGGGTGATTGGCCCAAAGTCACCCAGTGGCTTTCCTGCCTAAGGCAGAACTAGAATTCACCGTCTCCTGGTGATTGGCCCAAAGTCACCCAGTGGCTTTCCTGCCTAAGGCAGAACTAGAATTCACCGTCTCCTGGTGATTGGCACAAAGTCAGCCACTGGCTTTCCTGCCTAAGGCAGAACTAGAATTCACCGTCTCCTGGTGATTGGCCCAAAGTCACCCAGTGGCTTTCCTGCCTAAGGCAGAACTAGAATTCACCGTCTCCTGGTGATTGGCCCAAAGTCACCCAGTGGCTTTCCTGCCTAAGGCAGAACTAGAACTCGCCATCTCCTGCTTTCTAGACCAGCACTTTAACGCTACACCCAGTTAGCTTTGGATGTCTCCTAAAACACAATGTCCATGCGTCATTTATAGCAAACGTCCCCGCATAAATAACATTACCTTCCGGACATAAGACACTGCATCTTCTTCGGTGTAGACCTCAGCACTGACCCCTCCCCTTCGATGCCGGGCTTGGACCACCGGGTTGGGTGGTGGGGGAGAAACTTCATCGTCGTGAGAATCTGACTGAGAGCTGGATTTCTGCCAAGCCTGGATCTGTTTGTTTTCTTCCTGTGAAGAGGAAAGAAAGCTGGATAGATTTCCCTACTTCTACTAGAGCCATAGAGTTCCCGCAGGCAGTCCTCAACTTACGACCACAATCAGGAACAGGAATTTCCCATTGCTCCGCGAGGCAGCTAAGGGAGTCGTGCCCAATGTTATGACTAGTTTGCCCACGGTTGTTAAGAGAGTCACAGTGAATCGCCTGGTCGTTAAGCAAACCCGGTTTCCCCCCCTCCCCCATTGGCTTTGCTTACAAATGGTGATCACACGGTCCAGGGACACGGCAACCACTGTAAATAACACGCCAGTTGCCAAGCACCCAAATGATGATCACGTGACCCTGGGAATGGTGCCATCCATCAACCCGAAGTGCAAGGACCAATCACAAGCCACTTTTTCAATGCCGTTGTAACCTCTATCAGTTGATAAACAAATAGTTGTGAGTCATCGTCCCGTCTCTAGTTTCCATTTCCAATTCTTGATATAATAGTAGAGACTGTAAATTATTACAGGATTTCCCAGGGTCTTCAAAGACAAGCTGTCCCCCGAATACCAAACCACTGCAGAACAATAAATTGGGAGATGTTTGTCCGTCCATCCGTCCATCCTTCTATACCACCTGCCATTTTGCTTTTCACAGTTTTTTGATGGAGAACAATGAGGTGTCCCCCCAAATATCAAAACACTGCTGAACAATAGATGGAGAGATGCTTGCCCATCCATCCATCCATCCATCCATCCAACCACTTGCCATTTTGCTTTTCAGTTTTTTTGATGGAGAACAATGAGGTGTCTCCCCCAAATATCAAAACACTGCTGAACAATAGATGGAGAGATGCTTGTCCATCCATCCATCAATCCATCCATCCATCCATCCAACCACTTGCCATTTTGCTTTTCAGTTTTTTTGATGGAGAACAATGAGGTGTCCCCCCAAATATCAAAACACTGCTGAACAATAGATGGGGAGATGTTTGTCCATCCATCCATCCATCCAACCATTCATCCATTCATCCATCCATCCATCCCACCACCTGCCATTTTGCCTTTCACAGTTTTTTGATGGACAACAATGAGGTGTCCCCCAAATATCAAAACACTGCTGAACAATAAATGGGGAGATGTTTGTCCATCCATCCATCCTTCTATCCCACCACCTGCCATTTTGCTTTTCACCGTTTTTTGATGGAGAACAATGAGGTGTCTCCCCCAAATACCAAAACACTGCTGAACAATAGACGGGGAGATGTTTGTCCATCCATCTATCCCACCACCTGCCATTTTGCTTTTCACATAGTTTTTGGGAACAACCAACACTGCATAGCACCCAACTGGGCTTCACAATGCACTGTTGCGCCATGTGTGGTCACGCCAGACCCCTCCCAAGTCTTTTTACTGCTCTCATATTACACTGAGAGGATAATTTAGGAAATGTGTCTATTAAATAGAAGGCTGCGGAGGAGGAAAGAGATCCGATATCAGTGACATGTGGTTAATTGTCATCTTAATCATCTGGTCATATGGAGTCAGGAAATGACTTATGATTTGCTCATTCAAGGTAATGAGAGAAATTAAGAGAAGCACCTTGAGTTGCTTCTTAATGCAGTAGCACCTTCCCAAAAGTTCCATGGATCATCCATGTTCAACGTTCTCATTAGGAACAATTTCTATGATTATCTCATGAAGGAAATGTACATTAATAGATCAGAATAGTTCTTCCCCATGGAATGTCCCCAAAATGGGTACTAGGTAATCCTAAATGCTTAATCTAAATTCACACCATCCTTTTTCCAGATGTGAGGAATCACAACAGACACCCCAAAAGAAGCCTTCAGAGATATCTTATGATGCTATGCAAGACTCTTCAACATGTTCCACTATTCACTAAATTCCCCGGCAGAGGATTGGACTAGAAGACCTCTGAGGCCCGAAATAGATTGGGCAACCATTTGACCAGGATGGTATAAGTTCTCCTGCCTTGAGTGAAGAGTTGGACTAGAAGACCTCTGAGGTCCTCTTCCAGCCCTAGCATTCTACGTTCCATGTTCTTCCCACGCCATCATTCTACGAGTTTACAATTCGCTTCTGGGAATTATGGGCAACCCAGAAGAAGCCAGAGAAAAAAAGGCGGAACAGAAAGCCATCACGCCAGGCTCCCAACGAGAAAGTCAGCTCAAACTGCCCCCATGGAAGCCCTAAAGACCTTCTCAAAGCCTCCAAAACTGAAGCCAAAAACTATGAGACTCTTGCACAACAGAAGAAAACTTGTGAGGAACACCAAGTTCAGCACATCGTTCTTAGGGATCCACCAATGACAGCGTCGCATGCTCAGGCACGCACAACTCTCCAAGAAGTCCAGGGGTGTGACACCACAGCATCACTTTTGAGGAAGCCATGGGGATAAAGGAAAGCCATACCTTTGTCACTGCAGTTAAGGACCGCTGACCCGCCACATCGACCATGTTTCCAGAAGCCACAGCCGAGCAGAGGGGTAGAAAGCCTCCGGGCTGCCTGATTTGCCCTCAGGAAGGGCCTTGCCCATCCCAATTCTGTGCAACTGCCAAATGGCAACACACCTCCTCATCTTCAAAAAAAACCCCTCTTCTCCCCACCCTCTCAAGGCAGCTCCGTCATCGGAAGGACGGGACAGTTGGGATTCAGCTGGCTTGGGTCCACGATCCAGAAATGCAGAAGGCTTTACCAGCTCCCTGAAGCCGAGAAGCCACGTTATTGCAAGGGGGAAGAAAAAAAATAATCTCTCCGTTCTGCATAGGAGGTTTTCCAGGTGGAAAAATACTGCAGAGTTAGCATCCGGCTTTCTAATATCTGGAAAGACCCGTGTCATAGGTACGTTGACCTCAAATTGTGAACCCTTCCTTGCCAAGGACTCCTGCACGCAACCGAAGGTGCCTCGTCAAGACCGTCATCCTTATTTCTGCTCATGTCCTTCCCTCCAGTGATGATCAGCTAGCTACTCAGCATCCCCAGCTCCTACACCCCCCCCCTTTGATTCAAAACACACTTTGCAAGGTCCTCCCTGGAGAACAAGCATCGTTGAAATGGATGAGCTTAAACCTCGGTCCCTCTAAGGGAACGTCGGACTTGAAAAGCTGGAAATAAAATATTCAAACCGAAGGGGGGGGGGAAAAAATCAATGGCTCTTACAAAGTACGGGGTGAAATAGCAGAAGAAGGCATCCTTCAGAAGGAGAGGAGAAAGGTTCTAGAAGCTGCACCAGGATTAACCCTTAGCTGGGTCTTCAACCTCCACCCCCCTTCAGATAGGAGACAGAAAACAAGTTACCATATAGTTCTCTTCCGCCCCCGTCTCTTTACAAGAGCATCTCTGCTACACACAACTCCGCTGTCAGCTGGTGCAAATAAGAGACAGGCTAGCATTTCTATGCATTGCTAATTTACTGCTAGGCACACAAGCTCCTGTCTCCAATGTCGGAAGCCCACAAGTCTCAAGTACACACCAGGATCCACAGCTAAACTTGTCAAAAGAAAAACAAAAAGCACATTCCATAGAACAGGGGACTTTAAACACACAGACACCCCCAAGCCCTTTGCCAGGGATACACACACACACACACACACACGCACACATTCATCCCTCACCCCTAAATTCCTGTACCGGGTCTCGGGAAAGGCATAATGAATAAATCTTTCCCCCTGAAAGACCGCTTCTCAAAAGTGGATTCTTGCCAATCTTTTCAGAAAATTCCCTGTCAAAGGAACGTCGTCCATCCTTCACAAATACACAAACACACACACACACANAGAGAGAGAGAGAGAGAGAGAGAGAGAGAGAGAGAGAGAGAGAGATTCACACACAGTTGCCATGACAGCCCACGTCTCTGCGGGAATGAATGACATCTGTCATTCACAAGTACAGCTATGACGGGGGATGAACTTCCATTCCTTGAACATGTTGGACCAACCCAAAGCCTGTTGGGCGCCAAGAGGGCCTTGCTTGAGATTCAGCCTAGATTGAAGTCCTACAACCGGGTTCAACCATCCCACCATCTTAATAAGCAAACATTGACAATTCTGATAACACCAGAGAGACTGGAGGCCAAACAGGGTGGAAGAGAGACTTTCAATCATAGCCTGAAGACCGGTTTTCACACTTACGTTGCAGCGTCCCCTCGGTCGCGTGATCAAAATTTGGCAAATAGCATGAATTTAAGATGGTCACAGCGTCCCGGGGGGTCACGTGATCCCTTTCTGCGACCTTCTGACAAGCAAAGTCAACAGGGGGGAGCCGGGTTCTCTTAACGAGCACGTTACTCATTTAACCACTGCAGGGATTCACTTCTCAAGAAAGTGGCGAGAAAGCTCATACAAGGGGGCGAAACTCTCACTTAAGAACGGCCTCGCTTAGCAACGGAGATTGGGAACTTAGCTGTGGGCGTAAGTTGAAGATCACGTGTAGAAACCCAGAAAGTGGGCTCACTTAAGAACTGTCTCGTTTAGCGATGGAAATTTGGAACTCAGTTGTGGTCATAAGTTGAGGACTACATGTAGAAACCCAGAAAGTGGGCTCACTTAAGAACTGACTCGCTTAGCGATGGAAATTTGGGACTCAGTTGTGGTCATAAGTCGAGGACTATGTGTAGAAACTCAGAAAGTGGGCTCACTTAAGAACTGACTCGCTTAGCGATGGAAATTTGGGACTCAGTTGTGGTCGTAAGTCAAGGACTACGTGTAGAAACCCAGACAGTGGGCTCAGTTAAGAACTATCTCGCTTAGCGATGGAAATTTGGGACTCAGTTGTGGTCGTAAGTTGAGGACTACGTGTAGAAACTCAGACAGTGGGCTCACTTAAGAACTATCTCGCTTAGCGATGGAAATTTGGGACTCAGTTGTGGTCGTAAGTCGAGGACTACGTGTAGAAACTCAGACAGTGGGCTCACTTAAGAACTGACTTGCTTAGCGATGGAAATTTGGGGCTCAGTTGTGGTCATAAGTTGAGGACTACATGTAGAAACCCAGAAAGTGGGCTCACTTAAGAACTGACTTGCTTAGTGACAGAAATTTGGGATTCAATTGTGGTCATAAGCCAAGGACTACCTCTACACAGGCCGTACGGGATTTTCCAGCAAGGTGAGAGGCACCCAGAAGAAACCGCCTTGGTTTACTTCTCAGGGTTTCCGGAAACTTACATAGCTTTCTGCCTTGTGCACCGAAGGACCAGTCGCCAAGCCTTTGTTGACCCTCAGGGACCCTGTCAGAGATGACCCTGAGGCCCCACATGCTGGCCCTTTGATATGCATGGAGGCCATCAGCGTTTTGCCTCCTCTGAAGTGCATGGAGCCCGTCACGGACTTCCCTGCGAAATTGCTGGCCGGACCTTGGATGTTCATGGACCCTTTGACTGTGTTTTCTGGGTCCCCGTGAGCTGCTCCATTGACCTGGATGGAACCCTCCAGCATTTTCTCACTGTCTTCGTTTGGCATGGCTCCCTGGGACTTCGTTTTCAACATGTTTCTTTCTTTTTCATGCTGGGATGTTGGGTTTCAAGACTGGGCATTCCCAGGAAGAAATACACACGCCCGCGCACGCAACGCATGCATGAGATAAAGAGAAATAAAAGAAGAAGAAGAAGAGTAGGCAACCTTGGCTCTTTTATGACTTGTGGACTTCAACTCCCAGAATTCCTCAGCCAGACACGAGGAATTCTGGGAGTTGAAGTCCACAAGTCATCAAAGGGCCAAGTTTGAAGACCCCCTGGTCTACAGGGACAGGACCCCTGCACATTTTCCCCTCCAATCCACAAGAACAAGTAGTTGGTGGAAAACACGTGGGGTGCCATCAGCAATTCGATTCTTGCTGGCAAAACTGATCAACCCAAAGGCTGATTGGCAGAGTGGATCAGAGGAAGGGGGGAGGGGAAGGGAGTGACCATGATGCACTGCAAAGATGCCCATGTGAATGGGCACGCTTGGACCTCATCCTATCTGACAGAGGAGAGGGGAGCTACTCCTATCCGTTTCGTTCATCCCTTGCCTAACCGAACCCAATCCGCTGCTTGGCTTGTCCGATCCTCAGTTACCACAACACTCTGGAGTCTTGGATACGATACTTCTTGTGATGTTCCAGGCAGATGTTCTTGCCTTTTGGGGTCATACAGTCCAAGGCAACCTCCCACCAACCTCCATGGGAGGTGATGGGCCTGGAGCTTGATTGGCTGAAGGTTCTCCTAGGAAAAGTCAGGTCACAATCAGCTCACTGCTCGCCTAATAATCCGTAACCTCATTTTATTCATGGATTCGTATCCTGCTTTGTATTATTTTTAACCAATAACTCAAGGCGGCGAATATATCCAACACATCTTTCTTCTCTTATTTCTCCCACAACAACAACAACTTTGTGTGGTGGGTTGGGCTGAGAGAAAGCAATTGGCTCAAAGTCACCCAGCTGGTTTTGGTGGCCAAAGCGGGACTAGAACTCACCGTCTCCTGACGATTGGCCCAAAGTCACCCAGGTGGCTTTCACACCTAAAGTGGGACTTGAACGCACAACTGCCTGCTTTCTACCCTGGTGCCTTATTGCCACATCAATCACATACTATAGAATATAGATCCTCAAGAGCTAAACCAGATCAAGCAGATCTATTATTTTTCTTTTTAGAGTGACATCTAGCAAGTGACATCAGGGCTGGTATTTTTGACGCCACTTCCTCTGTTATCCCAAAGGTGCTTTCTTTTCAAAGGCAACTGGACTTTCTTGTTTTGCTAGAAGACGTTTCGCTTCCCATCCAGGAGGCTTCCTCGGTTCTGACTGAATGGTGGAGACTTGAAAGATTTATATTGCTTGCACTCATCTGGTCATTTGCACTTTTTCTGAGAGTCATTGAGGCCGTTTGGAGGTTTATCCGTGCCCTCCAGATGACTTATTTATGACGGTTGCCGTGTCCCGGGGTCAAGTGACCCCCTTTTGCGACCTTCTGACAAACCAAGTTCAATGGGAACGCCGAGATTCACTTCACAACCACGTTAGCAACTTAACAACTGCAGCGATGATTCCCTCGAGACGTGTGGCCAAAAAGGTCGTAAAACGGGGGCGAAGCTCACAACCAAAGTACCTTGCTTAGCAACGCAAACCTGGGGGGCCTGCCACCCACCTTAGCAAACAGTTCCCTTGATCTGACTCCGTAGGAAGCAGCTTCTCAATGTCAGACAAAACCTTTACTCTTTTCTTATTTTTTTATTTTTTTTTAACAAAAATAAGAAATAAATACCAGCATCCCAGCGTTCCCCCCTCCCCTCCGTTTGAAAGTCCCGTTTACCTTTTCCAGTTTCTCAAAATGTTCCCGCAAGAACTTCATTGGCCGGTCGGGTTTAGCAATGCAGAGGTTCACAATGCACTCCTTCAGGATTTGCTGGATGTTGTGCTTCTGAACATAGAGTTCACATCCTTTCAAGCTCTCGTCGTCTTCTCCTCCTCCGTTACCAGAGGAGGAAGCGGCCGCCATCTTGGTGAGGGTCAACGGATGACAACCCTGACTGAGGAGGAGGAGGAGGAGGAGGTGGGATGTGAGAAGAGGGATGACATCCATCTCCTCCGACGGAAAAGCCACCCACCCACCCCCTTCCAGCTCTTTGCAATCATCTGGAGCACATCATGCATGATCTCCCCCAAAGCGCTGGAGCACCAAAGCGTCACATCGCAAATGCTCCATGGGTTACAAATCTCTTTCTCAGAGGCTTGCTAAAAATGCAGCCTCCGTTTATCCAAGCCTCTCTCATTCCTACAGCCTGGGAGCCCCAAGCCCACAGCTTTTGCAGGCATCATCCCTCCTGCGAGACAGACTTGCCACTGAAAGTTGGGGAACATAAGAATAGGGGCTCATAGAAATTGGATTTTTTCCCCCCTGCTTTGAGGCCTCAGAATCTACCCTCTGGTTCAAACTGCTGCACGGTCATCATATTCTTAGCAAAATTTATGCGTATCCCCCTGCCTCAGTTGGTGGGCAGATCCAGCCCCCAGATCTGTTGTAGCGTTACCTCCCGAAAAAACATGGTTATTTCAATGGGAGGGAAGCCACCTCTTCCTCACTGGGGCCAGCAAGCTGAATTTCTTACGTGGATTTCTACCAATGCTTTCTACCTTTTTTGCGATGTTTCGGACGGCAAGCCGGTCCAAAACAGAAAGGTTTTGTGACACCCCCTGGAATTGGCGAGAGAGGAAAAGCAGATTCCCCAACCTCGTCCGTGCAGGGATTTGGAATCCAAGATTCCAAAGGCTTTCAGCTCACAGGGACCCTGTCTTTGGAAGATGGTCAAGGCTCCTGAAAAAAACAAACAAAAAAAACCCCAAACACGTCTTCCCCAGTCAGCCTTCCACTGAATCTTAGTGGGCAGGATCAGAATTAAATTTTTCGACTCAATTCTCTCCAAGGTTTTCTGCTGTCTTCAGAATGAGGAGATTCCTGTTTCGTTTTTGGTTTGCTTTGTTGTTGTTGTTTTTTTGTTTTTTTGCAAAAACAAAAAACAAGCACCCTTTTTCTCAAAAGAGCAACCCAGGATTGTCCAGCCTGATTATTATTATTATATTATTTTGAAATGGCAGGGCAAGGAATTTTCCCTACGCTTGCCTTTGTTGTCCCTTGTTAACTGTATGGAAAGGGAAGAAAAACCTTCAGATCTTTCCCCCCTATAAACCGTTGGTCCTTTCCCTCCATCAGCAACAGCTCTTTTGTGCAGAATTAAATCTGAGCCGTTGTTGCTGGGAGAAGGAGGGAATGAGGATGGAGAGAG